>NC_068984.1:25470360-25498389 GCF_001194135.2 Octopus bimaculoides
AGAGAGAGAGAGAGAGAGAGAGAGAGAGAGAGAGAGAGAAAGAGAGAGAGAGTAAATTCCATATAACAGTAAAAACGTGTGTATTTCAATGTTTGTATCTGTATGCCTGTATTAACACTGAGTGTGTAAAAATTTATACATTAGTGTATAGTGAATTATGCATACAAAATATGCTACGGTACATGTAAAACTAAGTACAAATTCAAAAGTATACCCTCACAAATGTAATTTTAAATGTGCCTTTAAGAAGAAAACTAAATGTGTTAAGTGCATATTTATGAAGTGTATGTGTGACCAAGTGTGTGTGTGTGTGTGTGTGTGTGAGTCACTATGTTGTCTAAGTTTAGGCACATATGTTAGAATAAACTTAAATACATGAGTAGGTATATAGTGAGTTGTGAGTTTTATTTATTGATGAGAATACCGTTCTACATAAAAGCAAGCATGTACCTAAGTTTCAAGTATTAGTTACTGTATTGTACATGAAAGAAAGTGTGTGCACACATATATACATATCAGTGTGCATACACACACACACACACACATATATATATATATATATATATATACAAATACATAATTAAAATAGCTAATCTCCAATTTCCCCAGATAACTTTGCCTGACTGGAAATATTCTCTGTTCCAACAGAAAGCATTGAGAATAAGAAGAAATGTCAATAAACCATATTGACAATGTTACAGAAAACCAGCAACTGATATGCTTGACAAACAGATACTACCTACTTCCATATCTAATTTCTACATTTTTCATTGATGATGTGTATAAATTAGCATTCACACTAGACTGTTACGCAAATGGACACCAGCTTCAATCCCAGTTTGATACAGAGATTTTGTTACACAAATGCATCATCTATTAATTAATATACTGAAACTGAAATAACTTTAAAACGAAAATTAATGAGTAACTCCACTGATTTGCATTAAACACAGGTTTCAGGAAGAAAAAAAAACCAAGAAAATGTTTATATTTTTCTTCATGTTTCAATGTTGAAAACATTAGTAACTGAAACATTTTGCTTTTTCTACTTCCGTATTTCTTTAACGTCAGATGTTTTTCATATAATCTAAGAAAGAAAAAGAGAAACCTCTTTCATTGCTGTGGTGGTATGGCAAGAAGCTTGCTTCTCAAACACGTGGTTTGGGGATCAGTCTCAATGCATGGCAAATCGGGTGTCTTCTACAAGAGTCCCTGGGTTTAAGAAAGTAAGTAGTGGGGTCAGTTCTTTCAAATAAAATCTTCAAGGCAATGCCCCAGCACGGCCACAGTTCAATGATTGGAACAAGTAAAAGATATAAGAAATGCAATTGCTGATCCCTAACTCAAGTCCAAATACTGAGAATTTATATTCAGCTTCATTCAATGTATTCAAGAGAATACATTTACTTAGTAAAAGATTCAATGCTAAAAAGTTAAGAAGAAATCTCTCTCATCATTATAATATGGATGGTTTAGATTAGTGATTCTCAACCATTTTTTGCTTTTGGATCTCTTTGGATTCATATTTTACTAGGGCAGACTCTCATAGCCATTCGATATTTCAAAAATTGAATTATATTTTTATGTTTTTTTTTGTTTTTTTTTTTCGAGCGAGATCGTTGCCAGTGCCCCTGGACTGGCTCTTGTGTGGGTGGCACATGAAATGCACCATTTTGAGCATGGCCGTTGCCAGTACCGCCTGACTGGCCTTCGTGCGGGTGACACGTAAAAGCACCCACTACACTCTCTGAGTGGTTGGCATTAGGAAGGGCATCCAGCTGTAGAAACTCTGCCAAATCAGATTGGAGCCTGGTGTAGCCATCTGGTTTCACCAGTCCTCAGTCAAATCGTCCAACCCATGCTAGCATGGAAAGAGGACGTTAAACGACGACGACGACGATGGTTAAATATTATAAGGAATTGTATTGAAAAAAAATTGTTAAAATATTTTGTATATTGTAGAAGTAAGACCAATTTATTACACAAATTTTAGCAACGAAATTTTGTATAGACCCCCTAAGGGTTATATGGACCCTGGTTGAGAACCACTGGTTTAGATCATTATCATCATTTAACATCTGTTTTCCATGCTGGCATGGTTTGGACGATTTGACAGAAGCTGGCAAGGTGGAGGGCTGCACCAGGCCCCAATCATCTGTTTTGACATGGTTACTATGAGTGTACTGGGTGCTTGTACATGGTTCTGGCACAGGTGCTTTTTATTTAATGCCAGTACAGGTGCTTTTCATGTGGCACCAGTACCCATGGAGTCACCAAGTGGCTTGCAAGACAAGGACATCTCAGCACCATGTTAATAAACTGATAAAGATATTTTACAGCTCTAGTTTAATATTTTACTTATCTTGGTTTAAGCCCTGCTGAAGGTGATTTTCTTTGCAAATTCTCAAGACTCAATAAAATGTGTACCAATAATATACTGAAATCACTGGAATCAAATAAAACCACGACCATATGAATAGTATCATCATTTTAACACCCCATTTTTCATGTTTCAGACTTGTTGAGGCATATTTTCTACAACTGAATAACCTTTCTGTTGCCAACCTTCACTTGTTCCCTATGGCTGCACATGATCTCACAGAAGATTGGAAACAACACCACTTGTATGATGGTGACGCTTGTTTACAATTAGCACATGAAGTCAAAATAAGGAGAAACATACACACACACATGTACATACATATATATAAAAGGATTCTTCAAGTTGCTAGCAAGTAAATTCATTCACAAGTCAGGGTCTATAGAAGAAGACACTTGCACAAGGTTGGGGAGCAGTTTAATGTCTTAACCACATAGCCAGTCCTGCACCTTAATACAAGGGTGGAATCTTTGAAGACATTGGCAGTAACAGGTGAAAGTCAATCAATGAAAGCCCCAATATAAAATAAAATAACTAATATTTAGTGGCTTGGAACATAAGCTTGAAAGTAGACACATTTTCTAGGACCGTAAAATAGCATTTTTCAATGTTGGCAAGCAATAACTACTATAAATATATATCTTATTTTGATTTTTATCCTAAGAGTCAAGATTATTATCATTCTAATCTACCATCAGTGAAATCTGATATCGGGGGCTAATTATTTTGTATCTCCCACTATATATCATGAGAGCAACCTTCAGCCATCAGCTTAAATACTTCATTAAAAGTATCCAGCCAAGTACTCTAAAAATATACCACCTTAGAAACAAAAAAACAAAAAAAAAAACAATGAAAATTTTGAACTTGTAGTGGCTTATCTAGAAAAAAGGGTAATCTTTATTTTGAATTAAAGTAATGTAGTATTTGTTTATGTTATACACTTTCAGGAAAAGGAAAACTTTTAAAATATTTCATCATCATAGAAACTGAGATGGTTGTGTAGTTAAGAAGTTTGGTTCACAGTCATGTGGATTTTGGTTGAAACCCACTGTACAGCACATTGTGAGTGCAACACCTTAACCATGCACCACACACGCAGAATGTTAACATGCTACAGGTTAATTTGAGCAAAATAGTGACATGTTTACATTATGACCAGTCACATTTGAAGACCTGTGGAATGAGAAATTCCTTACTTAAAAAGCAGGTAAAGGAAGACCAGCCAGGAAGAGCAGTCAGTCATAAAATCTTGCCTCAAATACATCCTTGTCCAACTCATGCCATCATGGAGAAAAAAATGAATATTAAACAAACAAAGGAATATCTTTGTTTGGCCAATGCTTTGTCATCATTGTTCATCGTTTAACGTCCGCTTTCCATGCTAGCATGGGTTGGACGATTTGACTGAGGACTGGTGGAACCCGAAGGCTACACCAGGCTCCAATCTGATTTGGCAGAGTTTCTACAGCTGGATGCCCTTCCTAACGCCAACCACTCAGAGAAGTGTAGTGGATGCTTTTACGTGTCACCCGCATGAAGGCCAGTCAGGCGGTACTGGCAACGGCCACTCTCAAAATGGTGTATTTTATGTGCCACCCGCACAAGAGCCAGTATTTTAGTGAGCATTTCATTTGGGTATAATAGATGCCAATTTAAATAAGCATCTATATAGACAGTTTTACTTTATTTTAGATTTGATAAATCTCCATCCTTTCTCAGTGTATCATAGCTACTAATCTAGAATTGGAGATCTATGCACACATATATATACTTATATATGGCAGGCTTCCATTCAGTTTCCATCTACCAAATTTTACTCATAAGGTTGACTCAAGGCTACAGTAGAAAACACTTACCCACGATGTCACACACAAATGGACTGAGCCTAAAATCATGTGATTATGAAGTGAAATTCTTTCTCAAGTACACAGCCATACACATGCTTACCTTCTCTGCACAGTGATATCTGTGTTTACTTTAACCATACAACCACATATATATAAATAAATAAATATAGAGATCCATATAAACATGTTTTGATATTGTACACAGCTATAAAACAGCTACAAGAAAATGAAGAGAGCAACAAATGTAAATATTCATTAATTTGAAAATACAACTTTATATAAACAATTAGATATAATAAAAGTACACACGCACGCACACGCACACATGCACGCACACACACACACACACACACACACACACACATACACACAGCAACATAAAGAGATGACAAAAGAGATCAGAAAAGTGCATAAAAATAAGGAGAATGGCACTCATAATCTGAACATAATAAGTGGAAAACCGAAAACAACAGCGCTATGAGTCATGAAATAAGTGCACACAGATGTATGTACAAACAACACACACACACACACACACACACACACACACACACACAGTGAATATCCAGTTTAAAGGAGACCTTAATAATAATAATAATAATTCCTTTAAGGTTCATGATCTTTATTTTCATAACAGGCATTGTTTAATGAGGTTAATGCACAATACAAGAAACAACATGATATATCAATAACAATATATATAGCATTTGTAAAAATGCTGCCTGCTATTAAACCTCATCTTAAACAACAACAGTACACCTCAATAGTTCACTAGGTGCAAAAGACAGAAAGAAATTCTTATATTTATTTCCATAAGTCTACTACTGACGCTTAAAATGCATTCAATATATATATTTTTTTTCCAAATAAAGTGGAAAATAATGATACTAGGAGAAGATTTTTCATGTGTTCTTAATTTAATTTAGGCTTAAGCCTAAGGTAAAATGTGATGTCAATTTTTAAAATGGATGGAAAAGAACAGATAAACAAACGCTTTCCATATTCTATAATACAACATGCTGATCTTTTAAAGTCTTTTCACACTTCATTTGATTATTCACAAACATATACTTAAGATATAAAAACATTTCCAAATACAGAGATTCAAAAATATATGTAAATGCACATAAAAATAATAACTATCCAAAAGTATGCATGTCTCCGTGAGTGTATGTAAGTGTATATATGTGAGTGTAAGTGTATAAATACATGTATATGAATATGATATAGGTGTTTATGCATGCATATACACACATAGATATATAAATATGAAGACATGCACACATGTACCTGCATTTATACATGTATTCATATATATACATATATACACACAAATGCATACATATGTATATATATATATATATATATATATATATATATATACACACATGCACACGTGTATATATGTGTGTATATATACATATACATACACATGTATGTATATACACATATATATATGCATATATATACACACACACATACATACACACATGTATATGTGTGTTTATATATATATATATATATATATATATATATATATATATATATATATATATATACATACATATATATATACATGTATGTATATCTATATATATATATATATATATATACATATACACACACATGTGTATATATATAGATATATATATAGATATATAAATATATATGCATACACATGTATATAAACACACACACATATATACATATATATACACACACACACACATATATTCATACATATATAAATATATATATATATATATATATATATATATATATATATATATATATACATACACATATATATCTATACATACTCACACACACATATATACACACATGTATATATACATACACACAGACATACATACAAGCACACATATATACACAAGCACACATTTATACATATGTGTATTCATATATAGAACACACACACACAGAAAAATACAAGCCTAGCTGTGTGAATAAGAAGTTTGCTTCTCCACCACATGGTCTTGGGTTCAGTCTTACTCTGTACCACTTTGAGCAAACGTCTTCTACTCTCACCTGAATCACATATTTATTTAACCAATGCCAGCATGATAAGAACAAACATACAAATGAATGAATCAATAAATAAATGAAAGATATGGAACTGAAATCTATTGTAGATGTTTTAAATAAATTTTAAATAAATTTTATATAATTAACAGGTTTAACAAAGAAAGGCAGAGTCAATGCTTTGTTTGATTTGTATCTGAAATGCTTGTTGCTAAACATTATATACACTTTGCACAGAGCTGTTCTTCATGCATGAGTTAATTGCATATACTTTCAATTGGTATCTATATATTTCTTATTGTCTGTTTATTGATATAAATTTCCCGTATCTTCCCGCCATTTCTATCAGACTATACCTTCAGTGCATGGCTCTTATTTCTACAAACACACATACACACAACAAATCCTACTACTTCTCTTACGCACCTAATACATCTGATATCTACTACATCCTCTCGCTTCCCCCCCCCACCATTTTTTCCCTCTTATTTCTATCTCAGTCTACCTTCCTTCCCCCCCCCCCTTGCTTCTATTAGTTTCTACATTTTCACTATTACTCCTTTGAAATATTTATCACTGACTTTTATCTCATTCTCTCTATTGATATCCCCCCACCTCTTCTTTTCTTATATCGTTCTCCTCCGCCACCATGCATAAATACACATGCTGCACCTGTTATCATTGATGTCTCTGCATTCCAGCACTTTCTATGACAGCCTATAAAGTCTGAATATCTCTCTGTTATCTCTATTGATGCATTGCACCGCCACTCCAACCCTAATTCCTTCACTGTCTATATCAACTCGTACATACCCTCCTAGTTTTAACTAGTATCCGTATGCTGCAACTCTTCCTGCCTTTCCTCCTACTACAATCTAAATCTGCCTCTTTCTATTTGTTCTAATAATCATTCCTAGTCTCACTCATTCACTCTCTCTCTCTCTCTCTCCCTCTCTCTTAGAACACTAGTAGTTTTAGTTATTGGACACAGAACAATAGCAACTGGTACTTTGAAGACAGTGCAGAAAGTCAGCAGAACTGTCAAACCAAACCTATGTAGGTCAATGGCTCCAGTAACAGCTGGAAGAGACCAGCTAGTTACTAAGCAACCAAGGTAATGATACTTTAAGAACAGGAGAAAAAAAAGAAAAAAAAAACAAGAAAAAAAACCACATATGCCAAAAACAATGTAAAGAAAAAGCTTTCTTTTAGAATGGATCAAATGAAATTTTTGATACAAAGGCAGCATCCAAAAGTATTGGAAAGTTGCATCTGTTGTAGAAAGCAATAGAAACACAGAATTCAAAATCAGCATGAATAGCAAGAGATACATTAATAGTGAATTGATCACAAACCATCATAGAGTAACATAAGCTTTGTCTCAAGTATTTTTGACTCTCGGGAGATTTATTAATCATCCTCTTCTTGAATATATATCTTCAGTGCCATTCAGAAATACAATACACTAGAGTTATTCAGTTTGGCATTTGTGTAACTGTAACTGATCAAAATATAGACAAGTGCATACGTATGCACTGAAATCAATGCTTGCCTGAATGCACATACATATATCAGTATGGTATGTATACATACACATGTGTGTGTCTGTGTGTGTGTGCATGTGCGCCTATATATATAAACACACATGTACATATACACATATACACATATATATATATATATATATATATATCCATTTCTACATATATACGTTATATATATATATATATATATATATATATATATATATATATATATATATATATTCATGCACACACACACATTTATATATACATACATACACATCCATATATACATACACATATATACATACACATACATATTTACATGCACATATACATCATTATTCTCAGTTCAACATTCACTTTCCCATGCTTGCATGGATCAGAGGAGATTCATTGAGGCAGAATTTTCTATAGCCAGATACTCTTATTCTTCTTGTCCCTAACCCTCACCTACCTCTAGACCAGACATGTTTACAAAAAATTTTGCAAAGAAACATGTAAGCTGCTATGACAGCCAAATTTGTTTAGAATTAGTACATGCTGTCAAGATACACGCATACAGTTTCTTATTTCTTTATTGCTTACAAGGGGCTAAACACAGAGGGGACAAACAAGGACAGACAAATGGATTAAGTCGATTACATCGACCCCAGTGCATAACTGGTACTTAATTTATCGATCCCGAAAGGATGAAAGGCAAAGTCAACCTCGGCGGAATTTGAACTCAGAACGTAGTGGCAGATGAAATACCGCTAAGCATTTCACCCGTGCGTGCTAACGTTTCTGCCAGCTTGCTGCCTTACACATACAGTTTCTGTCAACCAAATTCACAATCAAGTCTTTGGTCATTGAAGGGCTATAGTAGAAAACACTTGCCCAGTGTACTGCACAGTGGAACTGAAGAATTTATCCTCCTTTAGTCAAAGGCAGATCATATGATGCTTGTGTGCAAAGGGCACTGTTGCACAGCAGCAAGATGTGGGCCTTAAGTGTCAAGAGAAAATAAAAACTAGAGAGAAATGAGTATGCTTGACTTGATGTGTCATGCCAATGTCCATGAACATCTAAGTATGAATGAACTAAGAGACAAACTGGATATAAGAGGATCAGATGTATCATGCAAGAGAGGACACCGCAATTTTATGAGCATCCAATGCAAATAGAGGATGACAGCTGCATAATCAAGTGATAAGTATTCAAAATGAATGGTACCTGTGAAAGAGGGAAACTGAAGAAGACATGGGATGAGGTGATGAAAACGATTTCAAGATGTAACATCTAATGAAGAAGATGACAAGGGATTGCATCAACTGGTACAAAATATTGCCATAGAAGTCCTGATCTCCCTCATAAACTTGAAGAAATACTAATTGAAAAAGTGAGATAGTATATGCATATCCCTCTGTCTACTGGCTATTCTATACCCTCAGATCCTCCTACCATTTTGTACACCATCCTTTCATATACCTTCATATCTTTTACTCATTGTAACATACCACCCATAAATGAAAGGAAGACACTCAATCTATGTACATTAAATATCTCTCCTTCCCCATCCAGCCACAGAAATCATGTCATAAATGAGATACTACAACAAGACATGATCCCTCAACTCACTGAAACCTATTGAACAGTTTAACTCATTGTCAGCATGGAAAGTGGACGTAAAATAATGATTTTGCGTGTGTGTGTGTGTGTGTGTGTGTGTGTGTGTACATGCACACAAACACATACATACATACATTCATACATTAAATATATATATATATATATATATATATATATATATATATATATATATATTCACACACATATATACACATAAATACACACATATTACATATATACATATATATAAATGTGTATGCACACAGACATACACTTACACATACATGTATGTATATAAGTGTAAACAAATAATAAATACAAATTCCAGTATAAAATAACTATGAAAACACAAGCATTCACATGAGTTTTTGATCACACATCCATGCAAAATGAAACATTCATTCACATACAAAACCAAGTGCAATATCAGAAATGAGAAAAGATGCCACTGGAATGAGAACGATAATCAATATGGAAATTGCAAACCAGTACATGCATTTTCATTCAGTTCTGTTATAAACTGTCCAATCTTTGGAATGTGTCTTGTACCTCAAAGAAAACTAGAACCTGTTTACTGAGGTTTTGTGTTTAGTTATTTCAAACTACGAGTACATGTGAAACTGCAATAATACTGTTATATACTACTTAGTACTCTTCAAGTAATACAAGTGGAATGTGATCTTGATTAGAGTCATATATCATGACAGCCATCCATCGAGATAAAATTACAGAAATATAGCCAATAACAGATTTTCACTAGAGGCAGAGGCTCAAATAGCTTGCCAAGTATGACACATCTCCCCTGTGGCCATTAACAGAAGAGAATAATACAATTTCCTAGTCATAGAAAAGATATGCCAACACAAAAAAAAAAGGACAGGGGTATTTAAAAAAAAAAAACAACTTGATATTATGTCAAAACAAAAAGGCAAGGAAAGAGAGTTTTAAAACCAGACACAAAATAAGGATGATTTTTGTAGGAATATTAATTTAGTTGGGACAGAATGCAAGTATAAAATACATGATAGCCTCAAGTTTGAAAGTTTAGAGGATAGAAAACTAGTGTTGTTCACTGTAGAAGTAGATTTCACATGGTAACAGGTCATAAACTTAAATTGTGACATACAACATGTACATTATTTTCATATGGACTAGAAACAGCATGCTCCATATTCCAACATTATTTTAACATAATCAAAAAGAAAAGATTACTCCCATTTTAGACATCCAGTAAAAACATTATCATTTTAATAGTACAAAATATTAAAATTTATAAAACTGTCAGACCCATGAAAGTTTAGAGAAAAATGGAAAGCAGAAAGAAAATGGATTAGAAAGAAGCAGGCACCTCATTTATGTGATTAGATGTTCTATTAATGCTACCTCATCAAATATTGGTGCCTTTCAGTTAGACAGCTTGACATAAGCTCTATATATTTATGTATACTTTCATAAACATGTTCGGCATTGAGTTGCAAGGAAAAAGGAAACTGGTGTTGTTACTGAAATGTGTCTAATACAGAAACCATATCGGTAATGTGGAATATTGTGAAAGCAATTTAGATTGAGAGCAAACACTGACATTTAATTCACCATTTCCAGTTTACTTTAAGAGTAAGAAAAAAAATTAGGGAAATATCATTTTACTCTTCCAAATGATATTAAAGTTTCTAATTACCATTTCACTTTGATGTTTTTCTCAAGCCTAGAGGATATCGCAACAATAAAGTGCTTTAACCCTCAAGCATTTAAACCAGCCATATCTGACCCAAATATTCTACCTGTTTTACGTTCAAAGCAGCCAGACCAAAATTCTCACACCTATCCAACAATATAATTTTAAAAATAAGCAATCACTTCATCGAAATCTCAAAAGTCCAAGATAGTGCATGATTGATTTAAAACAATGTGAATAAACATGCATTACATTTGACCGAATAACCTGAATATTAAAGCGTTAATGTCCAAAAAACAAAGTGTTTAGTGTCCAAACAATAACCAGTCTCTGTGAAATTTAAAGTCTGAATCTTTTTAGGGTTGATTTAACCTTTGTCACTGAATAGCTCATTAAAACAAATATTGCCAGTAAGCTAAGATAAATAATAAAAAATGCATAAGGTGTAACACTGTATCACTACCTCAAATGAAGAAGTTATGTAATATCTACAAGCATTGAAAGATTCATGTTATTATTCTTTTTACTCTTTTATTTGTTTCAGTCATTTGACTGTGGCCATACTGGAGCATTGCCTTTTTAGTCGAACAAATCAACCCCAGGACTTATTCTTTGTAAGCCTAGTACTTATTCTATCGGTCTCTTTTGCCGAACCGCCAAGTTACAGGGACGTAAACACACCAGCATCGGTTGTCAAGCGAAGCTGGGGGGACAAACACAGACACACAAACATATACACACACATACATATATAAATAAATATACATATATACGACGAGCTTCTTTCAGTTTCCGTCTACCAAATCCACTCACAAGGCGTTGGCCGGCCAGAGGCTATAGTAGAAGACACTTGCCCAAGGTGCCACGCAGTGGGACTGAACCCAGAACCATGTGGTTGGTAAGCAAGCTACTTACCACACAGCCACTCCTGCGCCTATATGATAATTTAATAAAAACAAAATTGTTATCCTCCAGCGTTCATACTTTCATACTTTCCACTACTGCTTCTCTATTGATCTGTCTGGCTATATATACAGTCTTACATGCCCAGATAAGAAAATATCTAACTTGTGACTCTTTCAGTTTACACTCATCTTCAGTTAATAATGAAAACGATAATAGCCTTGAAAGTTTCAGGAAAATCCTGTACTTTCTCAAAGAATAGAACATTCCTGCATTCTTAACAGGCAAGTTGGCATCATTGCAATTCAAGATTCTTGGGATTCTTTGACCTCATCACACTGGACAGGACACAATTAGATTTATATGACTATGAAGTGTGCATTGGGAAAAATGGACACTTCTCACTCCTTTCTGGTTTTTCTTCCTTATTCAGCTACATCTTTCTAGCTCTATCATTCTCTTTATCTCTCAATCTATCTCTCAAACTATCTCTCTCATTGACTCTTATTCATACATTTTGTAGTATATTATATAGCAAATAAAATATAAGCAAATAATATTCTTTTCTATCTAGAAGTACATGATAATGTTGGGTTTTTTTGTTTTTGCTTTTTTTTTCTTATGATATTAAACACAAATATAAGAGGAAGCATGATTTTATATCTCAATTTGACCAAAACATTCTTTTTTTTTTCTATAAGCATGTTTGTATTCAACAAAATTAGAAATTTTCATACAACCTCGACTTTTTTCTTGTTTTCTAATACCATTATTTAGAATATGTAGATATTACTATTTACTCAGTATTCAAAAATCTTCCTCCGTATGCAAAAGAAGAGTTCTTTATAAACTCTAATTTTAGATTGTATAGGATTCTATTGCAGCATATGAAAACATGATTTGCAGGGACTCTGTTATTGTATTAGTTGCTGGTAGTAGAATTTTTATCGAGATATTCATATCTTTGTATTGACCATCTGATTCGAAATTGAATTCTCACTTAGATCTGTTTATAAAACACAGAGTTGATATTCAGAGTAAGAAATATCCCCACCAATGGAGTGGCACAGATATGGTTGAGTGGTGGAAAAGTCTGCTTCATACCTGCACGGCTTTAGGTTCCATCTTATTGCACAGCATTTTGGGCAAGCATCTTCTGAAAGGACATACAGTTGACCAAGGCCTTGCGAATGAAGTTTGCTAGACAGGGGGTGCGAGGAAGCCTGTCAGAGAGGCTGTTTCTATTCTTGCTTGGGAGACTTAATGCATCATTTGGTTTAACACTACCCACTCGGCACTTGGATGTTTTTAATCAAATTCACTGTTATAAGCATATGAGTTAAGTCTCTGGTCAGAGAACAACTTCCTCCCTTAATCCCAAACATCTCAGAGGTCCCTAAAAAGTGTCATGGATGTGGCCCTCTTTTTCTGGCTAGCCCCCCCACCACACACACACCAGAAAAAAAAACAGAAAGCAACCCCACCACCACCACCACCACCACCACCACCATCACTATCACCCCACCTCCCTTTCAGAAACATGAACTTACAGCTTATCTGAATACTTAAAAGTATTGAAAAGTGTTGTAGTATCATCGTTTTAGTGCCATAGTGTTTTTTCATAACAATGTCATGAGATTCAGCTCAATGGTTACATGATGGAGACTATTTAACATGGCTGCCTTTTAAGAGTTGATTTTTTCCTCTTTTTTATGTCATGCTTTGCAGTTTTACTTGGTCATTCAGTTAAGACCATGGAATGATATAATGAGCCACATATGATTATTATTTTACTTTGATAAACACTCTGTTATAAAATTACATTAATAACCTTGAACAAGGCCCCTCTATCTGGAATTATGTTTGGCAATAATAATTTCTTCTAATTGATAAAATGTATAACTGCTCCATTTTCTAATCAGAAAACTGAAAATAGCAAATGGAAAAGAAAACAGCACATATACGTAAATTCCAAAATATTAGCTTAACACTTGGGCATTTTCCTTGCAATATAAGATTCTGATATAGAGCGATAAAAATAAACTTCAACTAGCAACTGATATTTCACTGTTCGATACTGGTTATTGAAAACATTGATTTGTTTAAAGATCTCAGGATACAATCAATGCTACATGGCAATTTTAGTTTTTAATCACATGACTTTAAATCAAATGACATTCAGTATTTATTTTTAAATCACTGACTCCCTCTCTCTCTCTCTCTCTCTCTCTCTCTCTCTCACTCACACACACACACACACACACACACACACAAATGAATACAAGTAATAAAAAACAACAAAAGTCCAATGGATGTCCACGGTTACTATTATTAGGATGTTGCTCGAGGTAGGTGTATGTATAACATTTTGGACATAGTCCTTCATTAGATACAAGAAGAAAGTCCAGGACAGACTAGGAAGAGGAAACGAGATATAGATATAAAATAAGACAAAAGAGCACAAAAAATATGAATATACATTAGGTTTGTGTGTGTGTGTCCGAGTCGGTCTGTGTGCACGCACACACCTGTATGCACCAGCACACATACACACATATGCATATACTTATATATATGAAACTTAGATGTTATCTCGTGCATATTAGTTGGATACTATTTAACTGCCACTATCCATCACATCTGTTCTCTATTTGCTTCTATTTTGGTTTTAACATGCACAGAACACATTTGTGCATTTCCAATTTATGCCAGATATGCATGCTTAGAAATTTCTATAAAATATAATTTATAAACAGTAAATATTGTTATCCATAAATTGCTATAGTTTTGTGAAGTAACATGATTTCTAAGTCTTAATTTAGTACTTCATGGGACAACAAAGAAAAACAGAAATGGAAAGAAAAGAAAATGGTTACGTTGTAAAAAAAAATAAATGAAATAAATCCTTTACCTGCTTCTTGGAAGAAACATTGAACCTTCAATAAAGACTGATCCAGATAACAAGATGTACCAACAGGTGCTTAATTCCCCCTGACTGCAAAAGAACAAAAGAATAAATAGTTTTATGAAGAAAACATACAAAGAAAATTTAAATTTGAAGATGATAATAGAAAAATGTCAATTATTTGAAAGATTTCGAGTGCCACAATCATTAGTTTCCATTTTTGTAGATTATTGTAAAACATGTTAGTTCTCTCAAACAATTATTGTTTTATTTTATTTTCTCGCTCGCTATTTAAAAGATTAAAATGAAATAATAATTTTACTGACATGCTATAAATATTTGTTCCAAGAGTCCAGAGAATTTTCCAAAATTTTATAGGCAAAGTTGTGGCTATACAGTTAAGAAGCTTTGTGAGCTCAGATTCAATCTCACTGCAGGGCACTTTGGACTAGTGCAACAGTTCTCAACTGTGGATCCCAGGGTCACATGCAGCTCTCAAGTATCCTTCTGGCAGACCCCGACATTTTCTCCTCTTTAAATATAACAATTTTTTCTTTAATTGACTTGTGTTTTACTTTTTTGGTGTGGATCCCCTAAAAGAAACCAGGTTTTGGATTTGGCCCGGATATTAAAAAGGCTGAAAACCACTGAGTGGGCTAGTTTTCTTCTATTAATGAGACCTGAGTGAATTTGGTAGACGGAAACTGAAAGAAGCCCATTGTGTAAGTGTGTGAGTGAGTGTCCCCTTTTCTAGATATCATGTGATGGTTATAAGTAAACATTGCCATCATACAAGTGAGGTTGTTTGTTTCCAGTCTTCCATGAAAAACATGTCTAAATATTGGGGAAATATTATCTTGCTTGGAAAGAGGTGAGGGTTGGAAACAGGAAGGGTATTTGATCATAGAAAATCTAGCTCAACAAATTCTGTCCAATCCATGCAAACACAGAGATGTGGATGTTAAATGAATTAGTCTTGCATCCAAAAATATAAATGGCAACTAGAAAGATATACTTAATAAAATTGTTATCCCATATCATCAAATTATGAATCTAGATGTCATTTTTGTTGAATTTTCTAAATGCAATTACTGCACTTAATATACTTATTACTTTAAAGATTACACATACTTACAATTAATTTTACACCTGTTTACTTAGCTGGCTACATTTTCAACTCAACATAACCACAAAATGTTACTTTTAAAAGACTCAAGAAATAAATATATGCAGCTTATTAAATTATAAACCAGTCTTAGAGAATTAGTAAGTTTATTTAGTAAACCTAACATCAGGAATAAAATCAAAAGCTTTTATGTATTTGACTATAAAAATCCTGAAGAAAAAATGCATTCAGTTAAAGCAAAACATGGAAGTGACTGTGCATAATATTTTTATACAATAGTTTTAAGATATGTAAGACACATATATGTAGTCATAGCAGGAAACAGAAATGACTGTATATAAATATTTTTATACTATAGCTTTAGCCATAGCAGGAAACAAATGATAGTTTACAATACTTTTTATAGCTTAAAGGATAAATGTTGTCAAAGCAGGAAACAGAAATGATTGTTTAAAATATATTTGTAGTGCCTTTAACATTTAAGCCAGCCCCATCCAATCCAAATACTCTACCTGCTTTATGGTCAGACCAGCCAGATTCAGCATTTCACACCAACCCTACAATGTCATTCTAAAAGTTAACTAGCAGATCATCAAGATCATTAAACTCTTGAAGGCACAAGATAATGCATGATTAATTCAAAACAATGTGAATAAAAGAGCATTACATTTGACAGAATAATCTGAATGCTAAGGGGTTAAAATATGTAGGATCAACAGATTTTTACTTAGAGCGAGTAACTCAACATAGCAGCTCCTAAATCACAGTCGGTGAGTACCCCAGTTATTACCACAATTTACAAAAGAATTTTGTTATTCCCTACAAACTGATACAAATTTCAAAATGAACTCTCAATCAAAAAATTCTCAAAGCTTATTTTATGTTTTTTATACATTGATCTAACTCCACAAAATAATAATCATAAATATTGTAATAATGACTGTTTCTGATTTAGACACAAATCCAGAATTGTAAGGGGAAGGGTTTAGCCAATAATATCAACCCCTGTACTTAGCTGATACTCTATTTCTACTCCAGAGGTATGAAAGGCAAAGTTGACCCCAAGAAGAACTGAACTCAGAAAGTAAAGAGTTTAAAGAAATACCTTGAGGTATATTATCGAACCCTTTAATGATTCTACCAGCTCACTTCCATATTTTATCAACCCAAGAGGAATGAAATGTAAGGCTGATCTCAGAGTATTTCAACAATGAAATGAAATACAAGTGTATACTTTCAATTGCTACCTTAAAGCAATTGGGTTAAAATATTTAAGCCTGCAGCAATGAAAATTGATAAAATACTGTAAATACTAAGAAGTTACATTTCTAAGCAGAAATGTCAAGTCAATTTGTGTGTTACTGGCAATATGCAATCCTATACACCCATAGTATTCTGCAACAAAACCAACATATCCACCAAGCTAGCCTAGTGAAGAGGGATGCTAGGAACTCAGAAGACCAAATATAAGACCTGTCAAGAAAAACCTATAATCCTAGTATATAGTCAAGGATTATCTAGCAATAGTACAGGAAAACCGAGAAATATTAAGTTTGGTGAATAAGCTTCCAGTAAGACTACTTTCAGGATGATGGACACTTTGTGCTTCTTAGAACATCTGTCTTGGAGAAAGATAGATAGGGTCTTTTAGCCATGTTTTGGGCAATCTATCTGCACTGCCTCTATGCCATGTTGTTGAGTCCAAGAAGACAACAATTAGAGGAGTACAGCTTGAATGAAAAACACGCTATAGTGATCAGCTTTAGCATTCACATTATTTTGTCAAATGTATTGCTTATTTATTCACAAATTGTCTTGTAGCTTCAAGATTTTGATGATGTGACTTTATTTTTAGAATGTCATTGTAAGGCAAAAGTGAGGGGCCCCAGCTCTGGCTAGTTTGAACATAAAACATGCAGAATATTTTGGCTAATTATGCCTCATTTAAATGCTAAAGGGTTAAGGCAGTTACTGACAGACTAGATTTTTGACAGCTTCCTGTAGCTGAGAGGAGGTACCACTCATGTTAAGTTACCCTACCACTGGATCTATCTCCTTCACAACTATGACTATAAAGCTTCATTGCATACCTATCTCTTGTAATGTGTATCAAGGGTCCATATAAGAAGAGAAAATGCTTGTAGTTAATGCTGTTGTGGCAGCTGGGGTATCACACACACACACATCTGCAACAATGGAATACTGACATTTCTGTAGTTTCCTTGCTTGTGAGGATATATGTTAGGTGTAGTAGCAGTTATGATTCTCTGGTGACCCACACAGTTGCCTCCTCCATTGACATTGCTCTTTAATATGTATATTCATCAAGGAATTGACAAATGAAAGGGATTGATTGGAATTTAGTCATCAAACAAACAATTAATGGAGAAGAGGCTTTATCGTATCATCAAATTCAATGGACAGCAAGGAAGCAAACATTTATGATGGAGAAAGCGTCAAGGGAGTGTCTGTAACATGGCACAGAACAGATATTAAAAAAGATTATTTGTGGGTGGGGATGGGGGAGGTACCAATGTGCATCAACAATAGATACACTCTTACATGTGCAGAGACACACACACACACACACACACACACACAAATGAATGAATTATGGACAAATGAATGAATTATGGATAAATGAATGGACAGATAGACAAAGACCGACAACATCCAAACCCTTACTGTCATACGAAATTCCACTCACAAGGTAATTGGGTAACTCAAGACTACCTTTTATCTTTTACTTGTTTCAGTCATTAGACAGCAGCCATGCTGGGGCACTGATTTCAAGAATTTTTAGTTGAATGAATCAACCTTAGTACTTACTTTTTAAAAGCTTGGTACCTATTCTATCTGTCTCTTTTGCTGAACTGCTAAGTTACAGGGACATAAACGCAACAACACCAATTGTCAAGCAGTGGTCAGAGACAGATACAAAGACACACACATGTAGATATTTATATGATGGGCTTCTTTCAGTTTCTGTCTACCAAATCCACTCACAAGGCTTTGGTTGGCCTGAGGATATACAAGTTGCCCTACAGTAGGACTGAAGCTGGAACCATGCAGTTGGAAAGTAAACTTCTTACCACATAGCCATGCCTTTGCCTAAGATCATGCACAATGAGATCAAACCCAGACCCACAAATTTGCAAAGGAAACTTCTTAACCATACAACCATGCCAGTACTTATAGTTATGATATTTTAATTTGGAGGCATAGATGTATCACTTTGGTGAAATATATCTTTCTCCATTCTCTCTAAGTCTATGAGAAGATTTATTAAACTATTTTAATTTTGAATATTGTCAGATCTTAGAACACAAATAACAAGCACTCTTCTACAATATCTAAAAACATGATATGCTTTCTATTTTTGTTTATTTTTGTAACTATATTTACACAGAAAACAACCAAAATCTGCTATATAACTAATATAAATAGCTAGTTTCCAATCATAGATAAAAGTATCTCAGAACCACTATGAATTCTGCCTTTTATCAATGAACCTAAGTTATTTACTACTGCTGTAAAAGGCATGTGGTTTCTATGATGCAAGTAAAGTAATATCATGCAGGCTTTATTGAAATAAAATAAACCCCTCTAACTCTCATTAATAACATTTAGAAAACATGGTGTTCCAATGATATTTCCAATTATAAAACTGATAATGGAATTAATGTGAAACATTTACAAATATAACTATTCCATAAGCCAAAAATACTCTTGAAATCAGTGTCAGGTGAAGGAAAACAGCTGCTAACAATAAATTTATTCAGACATTTGAAGAAATTGTTATGTAACATATATCAAAATTAATAGCGTCTTTACTTAGTGAAGCTTTTACTTATAAAACAACAATAACAATTTGAATTTTCCTCTCTTTCCTAATTACTTTGACATTTGAAACAATCTTATTCATATGCAATATGAAAACTAAAAATAATTTAAAACCTAATTCCCCCAGATTTGAAATCATTTTCAAAACAGAGACTGAATGCATCAGTTACATAGTGAAGTTGTATATATCTATAATTCTTCAGATATCACCCAAACCAACGTGAAGTTCTATTTCCAGCTTAAATTCATAATATCATCAAATCTACTTTGTTTCTTAAGGACATAGAGTACGAGAATTCTGCTGAATATTTCAATAAGCATTTCTATAATATTTGCTGCAATTGCTATTTTTGTCTCAGGAAAATAATAAGCATGTACAGATTTTTGTCTTTAACTCATTGTAATATCTGTATTCATCACTTGATTACCTTCAAGCTGCATATATATATATATATATATATATATATATATGTAATTCTTTGTTTCTTTATTGGCATCAGTAAATAAAAAAAAAATCAATAAGTTATATGTTCAGAATGGTGCACTTGATCATATTTCAATCTACTCAATTATGAAAGTGTCAAGGGCTGTTATAAAAAAATTTCGCAATATTAATATTGATTAAGAAATATTATTCAGAATGCTATTAATGCCATATAAATGTTTCCCAATTGCTAACCTAATCTCATTCATACAAAACGTTTAGTAACCCTTTACACAGATCAAAACTTCCTATTTTAACTTCAGAAAGTAGTGACAGAGCTTTCAGCTTCTATATTTCAAGATATTAAAGTACTTTTCCTGATGATGTCCAGCAGTGTAAATTGATTGATTTATTCATCATTCACACAAATACCTTTTATTCTTGGATTATTTGGAAGAACTCATTCAAATCTATTGTCTTCACAAGTACCCAGCATTTATCTTTTTAAACACTTATCACTTTTTTTTTTTTGTTAAAACTTATATTGACATTAGTTAAACTGTTGCATAGAACACTAAGCTATAGAAAATAGAAGAGTTGGAGAATTGCAGTTTACTGTTTCACTCCTTTTCCCTCCCACCACCACCACCACCAATCTTTCAGGAAATCTTTGCATTTAACAGGTTAAGATTTGGCTACATTAGCAAGAAATTTGCTTCACAACCATGTGGTTTCTGGTTCAGTACCACTGTACAGCACCTTGGGCAGGTGTCTTCCATTATAGTCCCAGGCCAATCAATGCCTTGTGAATGAATTAAGTAGACAGTAACAATGTCCATTAAGTGTGGGTGTGTGTATTTATGCTTGTCCCCCACTGCTTGACAACTGTTGTTGGTTTGTTTACATTCTCATAATTAGTGGTTCACCAAAAAAGAGACTAGCAGAAAAGGTACAAGACATAAAGATATATAAATAAATACAGGAATCAATTTGATCAACTAAACATTTCAAGGCAAACATGGCCACATGAAATAAGTAAAATAATAAAATAAAGATAAATAACTATGTTGATATTCTCCTACTGAGGACTTGCCTTTAATGATAGTTATGATAATTAAGTAGACATTGTTACTGTCTACTTAATTCATTCACAAGGCATTGATTGGCCAAGGTGCTGTACAGTGGTACTGAACCAGAAACCACATGGTTGTGAAACAAATTTCTTGCTAATGCGGCCATATCTTCACCTGTTAAATGCAAAAATTTCCTGAAAAGAGTGGTGGTTGTGGTGGGAGGGAAAAAGGCTGAAACAGTCAACTGCAATTCTCCAACTCTTCTATTTTCTATAGCTTAGTGTTCTATGTAACAGTTTAACGAACGTCAATATAAGTTTTTCATGATACTTATTATAATTTATACTTTGAAGGAAAAACAAATCTTTAATAAGATACACAAAAAATTTTCAAATACTTTTGGAATTTTATAATGTTAGACTGATATACTATCAACAGACTTTGACGAGTTCAGTATATTATTTTATAAATAATATAGATAGACTCTTAAAGAAGAATTCAACTCAACTTTGAGTGATTTCTAAGTATCAAAAAGGTCAGTGCCTTACGACTATCTTTTTATGTACTTTACTTCTATAATTCAGATGGTAAACTTTTTGACCTCTGTCTGATACAAAAATTTTATCTGCTTAAGCTTACACCAACATTTACAATTCTATCACATTTAACCGAATCAGTATTCTCAACCTTTCATACTTTTACAGCTTAGTGTTCTTTTCACTGAACTTTGTTTTACAAACAAACATCTTTTCACATGATTGGGGGGGGGGACAATTTTTAATCATCATCATCATCATCATCATCGTTTAACGTCCGCTTTCCATGCTAGCATGGGTTGGACGATTTGACTGAGGACTGGTGAAACCGGATGGCAACACCAGGCTCCAATCTAATTTGGCAGAGTTTCTACAGCTGGATGCCCTTCCTAACGCCAACCACTCAGAGAGTGTAGTGGGTGCTTTTACGTGTCACCCGCACGAAAACGGCCACGCTCGAAATGGTGTCTTTTATGTGCCACCCGCACAAGCCAGTCCAGGGGCACTGGCAACGATCTCACTCGAAAATCCTACGGGAGCCAGTCAGGCGGTACTGGCAACGGCCACGCTCAAAATGGTGCATCTCATGTGCCACCCGCACAAGAGCCAGTCCAGGGGCACTGGCAACGATCTTACTTGGCTTGCCGGATCTTCTCACGCACAGCACATTTCCAGTGGCTTTAATATTATTATTATTATTATTATCCCTATTTTCTTGTACTATCCCATCCAGCATGTGCCTACCTCTTACATGAACTAGTTCCCCCACTATGCTGAATTTTTATGGGAATTTCGAAAAAATGTAAATTATACAGGGTGTCCACAAAGTCTGGGTACATAGGGATTAACACATACTTTAAGAAATTATTATTTCTTACATTTAATTGTTTATGTTATGATTTTATTTATTCCATGTACCCAGACTTTGTGGGCACCCTGTATAATAAAATTATATTGGATCTTGATGCATCATCGGTCATGTTTTCTGCTCAATGCTAACACAATATCCCATTCATATTCTAACCCCAACAAAGATACTTTTAAAAATATTTTTAAAACATACATATTGTACCTGATTTGAACGTTTCTAAGAAAAATTACAACCCCTATAGTACCCTCTTGACATTTTCCATCCCTTGTAAACTTCTAGTGGAATACTAGCTGCCCAGGCAAAGAAACACTGTATTAGAGCAACAATAGTTGTTTGGGATTTGGAGGAGTTAAACAGAAGAACCTAACAGCTTCTTTACTCACATAGTGAGTTCCTGCCTAATAAATTAGATTTGATTTTCTGTAATAGTAAAGGAAAGTTCCAAATTAATTATTCTGGCAACACTAAATTCTAATAACAGATAAAAGGAACAAGGACATATAGACACAAGATTTATTACTGCTGTGCCAAGGAATCCAATGAGCCAACAAGGTAACTTTTACATAGATTTGGCTTCTATTCTCATCATCATCATTTAATGTCCACTTTTCCATGCTTGCATGGGTCAGATGGAATTTGTTGAGGCAGATTTTCAATGATTTGGATGCTTTTCCTGTCACCAACCTTCATCTGTTTCCAAGCAAGTAATATTTCCCATGGCCATACATATTTTTCATGGAAGGCTGGAAACAAACAATATGCTTGTTGCAACTATATGATATCAAAACAAGGGTCAGTTTCTGTCTACCAAATCCACTCACAAGGCTTTGGTTGGCCCAAGGTGCCATGCAATGGCATTGAACCCAAGACCACATGGTTGGGAAGCAAGTTCTTAACCATATAGCCAATGTACCCGATATGTTGAATGAAGGTTACATTTTTTTTACTATCTAAATCTTAGAATAGCATACGTAGTATCTTTAGATGACTATAGTTAGGTTAGTCAAATGTTTTCTCTGATCAACTACATATCTACTGAAAGTCTGCTGAAGCAAAGCTGGCTAAGGCTATTGCATTTACCAATAATAGCAACACTAAGAACAACTATATGTGAACATTATAGTGCCATCAACTAATATAACGTAAACTAACACGGCAGGGATAAATGCCATATGATGGAGACATACAACACAACAGAGATTAATTTTGAAAGCTGATGATGATGATGATGATGATGATGATATTGATAAGATCTTTATTACTTTTAAAATTATAGTAATATTTAGAGAGAAAGAAAAAAGTATTAGCAATACTATCATTTAAGAAATTTCCAGAAAGATTCCTCAGAGCAGATTGTAAAGGTTTATAATGCAAAATATCAAAAAAATGGAACTATGACATTTCAAAGACATTCAAGAAAAACATCTTTACTTGGGTAGTTACAGCAATTACCAAAACTATTGAAGTACTGATGCTGCTAAAATGTGATACTAATTTCTATTATATTTCAGTGTTTTCACTTTCAGCTTTAATTTCCATCAATGAACCCATTTCATCTTTCTTACTATTTAGAAACTTCCTATTTCTTTTTCTTTGTTCATAAAAGCATGGAGTAGGTGGTTCAACTACTGTTAATATGAATTATTGAAGCAGGTGCTTTATGGTTTGATAATTAACTACTCAACAACGGATAGGCAATTACACATATTTATTAATTCTTTCTTCTTTGAATATATTACAGTTGAAATTTTTCTCAAAGACTCAAATTCCCAATGCATTCAAACACACACACACACCATATGCAAACATATACACATACACAGATTAGATATAAACATTTTCTACAAAATTTCTGAAAGATCACTGTATAGATTTGCTCCTCATCTTTCCAGTTACTTTCAAAATGATTACAGAAGATTCCTAGTTACCTCTATACAGCCCGTATACAAAGAAAACAAAAACACTAAGCAAAATGCAGTGAGCATGAAAATATTCATTTGAAATATGAAAATTAGACAGACTGTCTCGAAATTTAGACAAACTGTCTTGATGTATAATTTAAATTGTGAAGATGACAGCATCACTAAGCATGATTAAGCTACAAATGATACATTATAAAAACATCACACACAACATCATTAGCAAGTAATAACATTTGTGGTGATGATGACCAAATAAATATTAGCATTTATAATACCATAAAAATCATTCATAAAATATCAACAAAATTTACTGAAAAAGGAAAAAAGTAAAAAGAAATATAGTCATGATAATGAAATGAAAATACAATTAATAAATGAATGAAGCATAACAAATATGAAATTATTAATCCTGAAGTGAACTAGCAAATAATACTTGATTTTAGCTGCTCTTCCATGTCACCCAAATGATTGCCCCACTCCTACTTATACTTCCTGCCATACTCCAACTCTTCCTAATTACAAATTCCATTTTGATAAATTCAGAACCTAGACAAGCTATCGACACCTTATCTGCCACATTTCATAGCAAAGCAAAGCACAGGAATAACCAAATAAAATTGGATTTTAATTTTAAAATGGTGTAAGGGGAATGTGTGTGTGTGTGAGACAGAGAGAGAGAAGGTGTGTGTGTGTGTGTGTGTGTGAGTGAGAGAGAGAGAGAGAGAGAGAGAGAGAGAGAGAGAGAGAGAGAGAGAGAGAGAGAGAGAGAGAGAGAGAGAGAGGTGTGTGTGTGTGTATGTGTATGCTTGGATCCATGTGACTAGGGATATCTTTAAGTGTGTGTGTGCTTGTGTGAATGTAGTAGCTGTGCTTCTATGTATGTGTAAGAGAAGAGAAAGAAACAAAAACATAGTTGAAGTGTGTGTGTGTGTGTGTGTGTGTGTGTGTGTGTGTGTGTGTGTGTGTGTCTGGAAGTGAGCTCCATCAGGTTTTACTTCAGCAACAGACTGTTTTAATTTAGAAAAATTTTCTTCAATAACGAAGGAAATTCATATTAAAGGCCTGTTCACCAAGTAAGTTGAGAAAGAGAGAGAGAGAAAGAGAGAGAGAGAGAAAGAAAGAGAGAGAAAGAAAGAGAGAGAGAGAGAGAAGAGAGAGAGCATCTAACTTTTCTTGGTGCTCCTACTAATTTTCTTTTCTTCCAAAGAATGTGGCAACAGGGTTTTAGCTATTAGCAGAGAATCCAGTGAACACCTCCAAAATTACTTTTCAAACATGTTTCTCATTTCTTTTACATCTATCATGTTGCCCTGTTTTCTCACTCAATAGCAGGAAGGTGATACCTAGCATAATACATGCCCAAAAAACCATGAATGGAAATAAATTGGGAAGAAAATTCTTCACTCAGACAGAATCTAATCTTGCCATCACATTTGCTTCTGTGACTGTTTCAAACACCAATAGAGAACAAACTGAGAGATTCTGTGAGATTTAAAACTCAATATTATTGAAATATATAATATTACAAGAGCTCAAAATATATATAACATTTTTTTGTGTCTTACTTGTTTCAGTCACTGGACTGTGGCCATACTGGAGCACTGCTTTGAAGGGCTCAGCCGAACAAATTGACCCCAGTAATTATTTTATGTTTGATATTTATTCTGTCAATCTCTTTTGATGAAATTACAGGGATGTAAACAAACTAACACCAGTTGCCAAGTGGTGGTGGTGGTGGAAAGAAACACAAATGCATGCCCACACATATATAAATATATGGAGATATATATATATATATACATATATATATATATATACACACACACATATATACATATGCATGCATCTACACACACACACACACACATATATATATATAGTCAAATTGAATAATTGAACATTAAAAATAATGATAACAAAACAACAAGAGGACATACACATGGAATGTATTAGCTTGACGGTCAGTAAAAAGAGAGGGCTGAAAACCATGTAGCACCAAGTTTAATTCCGCAGCATGTCACTTGGGGCAAGTGTCTTCTCTACCACAGACTCAGATCAGTCAAAGGTTTCAGAGAAAACTGTGTGAAAGCACATCAGGTGTATATAAGCAGAATGATGGTGGTGATGATGATGATAACAATGATGATGTGTGTGTGTGTATGTAGACACAAAATTCCATGTGGGATTTGACTCTATACAAGTTACACTCCTTTTGGCTCAGACTAGTTCTGTGTGTCATCTCTTAAGAAAGCAATAAAGTAAGTACCAGATAAAAGTATTAGTCGTCTTGTAGTCTAGTAATCAACTGAAACCAGTAAATGATTAAAAGAACATGTGCACACACACACATGTATGTATGTATACATGTATGCATATATATGTGTGTATATATATATTTATATACACACACAAACACACACAATCACAGACATACATTTATACAAAAACACACCTATATCTACACACACACACAGAGTAACAGGTAAGGGCTGGTAGCTGGAAAGGCCAGATGCTTGTGAGAGTTAGCATCAAATTAAGAAAGGTATTTAGCTTACAGAAAGATATCCATGAGGACCTGGTTCTTAGTCGTCTCCTCTTATTAAAGTTCTCTCTGTAATAACAGAGGAGTTTGTAGCTGTCTATCTGTAAAACACCTAATTCTCAACCAAATCAGAAGACTTAGAGAAGCAGTTGTGTGTGCGAAAGCTATGGCCTAAATACCAACATAGCAAATAAAAAAAAAAGTTTTAGGTAACTAGAAAGACTACAATTTGGGAAGTGGCTGTGCTCAAAATGAAGGAAAGAGCTAAAAGGGATCTCTACATTGAATGTTTGTGCAAACTTTGGGTGCACAAAAGTTGCAGTGAGATCCCAGGCAAGCTGACAAATAGCAAGGTGTTTGTATGTAAATGATGCACATTAGTTAACAATAAGTGCACACAAAAAATAAATCCTTACAACTACCCAGCAGGCTTACTAGAAATAGTTGATAGCTTCTATCAACTAGGAAACTCTTCCTCTAACCCAACCCATGCTAACCTGCATCCCCACCTACTCTCCCTCATATATCCACCTGTACACAATATGTCCCTGCTGAGTCTTTTTCCCCACAACATATCCTCACAGTACCCCCTCCCTCTACCTGTACCCACTCATTACAACCCCTCCCACCATCTATTTTCACAGTCTCAAGAACTCACCTACTCACTGTCACATTCACCCCCCCCCCCCCATCTTCTCTCTCTCGTTTTTTTCATTTTACCCTTTCTCTCCACTCCTTCCCCATCTGAAGCAGTCATGTTTCCTTCTAATGTAAAACTCTCTTTTCTGTCCCCCCCCCCCCC
>NC_068984.1:25498468-25508455 GCF_001194135.2 Octopus bimaculoides
CCCCCGACATTATTCCCTGCCTCAGTTGAGAGGTTTTGTCTTGCAAGTTACTTGATTTCATTGCAGCTGGTGCCATGAGAAAAGCACCCAGTACAATCTGTAAAGTGGTCGGTGTTAGGAAGGGCATCAGCTATAAAAACCATACCAAAGCAGACAGTAGGGATTGGTGCAGTCTTTTTGACTTGCCAGTTCCTATGGAACTGTCCAACCCATGCCAGCATGGAAAACAGATATTAAATGAGGAGAAAAAAGAGTAAGAGGAGGATGACACATGTGTACATGTGAGCATGTGCATGAATGTATATACATGTGATAGCAGATACTGTATATTGCTGCTGTAAGTTGCAATTAGTTCCATCTTTCCGTTCATGGTGTGGGGTGGTTTGTGATATATTTCCTTGTCAAACATAGATTGCATTATTTTGAGCCATTACTAGATAAAATATACCAATTTTACCAGATAAAATATACCAATTGATGTTGGTAGACCCAACTTTTGTTTTTACCAGATGTACTTTGAGAGGAATGTAGCTCATTATGTTGATATAGTTGGCTCTTTAAAATGCTTTGCTTTATTCTTTAAAAGAATATTATTTTCTTATTCTTGTAACATGTTACTAGAAGCCAGATAGTAGTAGGCTTATCAAAAATGATTATAAACACAGATAGAATGATAAGATAGTAACTTTGTGGTCTGAAATGCCAGCATTCGTGTTCCTCTCAGGAAAAGAAGTAGTAAATGCTTTTACACAGGAATGTGTTCATTCAAAGTACAATGAAAAGAAGAAGAATGTCAATTTTATTGCTTTTACACAGGAATGCGCTCATTCAAAATATGAGGTAAAGATGGATAATGCCTGTTTTATTTCAAGATAAGTTAGCTATTTAATTATTATAACCTGGAACTAATAACTGATTAAAAACCAGCTTATAACTTTTTAAAACCTTTCCTTTTAATTAGATATAACGTTGCTTCAAAAGAACTATGGTACTTTGGGTATTTTTCAACACATGCATGCATCTATCTAAGTCCAATCCCTGCACAAGCTTTTGGGCATATCCAATTTCTTTTCCCAATCTTCGGGTTTATGTAATGACTCTGGAAGGTAGGGATGAGAATTAATGCAATAATCCTGTTAGAAGTTAGATAGAGAAAAAAAAAGAAAAGAATTTTGGATATTTCTCGTTAAATGCAGTAATTTTTTTTATCTAACAGAATCATAATTACATGCCATGTCTATAACTTAGAAATACCATGAAGAAAGTTAGTCTTGTCAGATATGAAACATGTTTTACTGTCATTCTCAATTAAAACATTGACTAGAAACTGTTATACTTACTCATATTTGACAGAGTTTTTGGCTAAGTAAACTGCTGCCTACATTATAAGATCTGACAAATAACTATTAAAAACATATCAATTGCTCAGAGTTTAATTTATGCATAGCTTAATTACTGCTACAATAGTGCTGCCACCAATATACCTCCACATGAATCCTTCCTTCAAATTAATATATTTATCTTTCTAAACATTTTCCAATATTGCTAAAATAGGAGGTGGGGGAGAAAGAAGGAATGAAAAAAAACATGGAAGGAGAAAAAATATGAAAATCAAGTTTCTGAGTAATTGCCTTGAATCATAGAGATAAGATGCCAGAGCCCCCTAGCCACACACACAAAAAAAAAATCAATTACATTTGAAGATATCTATTTTTTCACAAACATTCACAGTGGTGGTTTCTTTATGTTGCAATAATTATGTTTCTTGTTCCTCAAGCCTTTCCAATTACAGTAAAGAAAAACATTTACATTTTTTTTTTCAGCTTTATTTATTTTTGCGTGCTTGATGCATTGCTTAATTACATTCTATAAAACCATGAGATCAGTTAGAAACTATAAGAAAAAATATATACCATCACCAAATGAGAAGATGGTGTCAAAGTAGAAAAAATATGACATATTATGATGCACTTGTTAACTAAAATATCCATCAACTAGCAGCAAATGCATATAATCTCAAACTAAATCTCGACTTAGTATTAATGCATCTCACCATATTTACCACAAAGTGCAGAGATTTCTTTGCTATTACATAAAATGTTAAAGCACCAAACTAGAAAATTTATTGCTTTTACTGTTTGATTTTATTTACAATAGATGCTATATTTTTACCTCTAAATATATAAATACATCACATCATACTCTTTCTGGCCTGGAATTTTATGGAAGGGAGCTAGTCAATTATATCAACCCCAGTGCTCAGCTGGTACTTATTTTATTGACCCCGAGAGGATGAAAGGCAAGTCAACTCCTAACATAAAACCAAAAGAAATGCTGTGAAGCATTTTGTCTTCCAGCTCACCACCTTAATATATCGAAATATATAAAACCAATAGATAGCTGTACAATGGGTGTGGACACATAAATCAATTTTAAATATTTTCTTTATTAAGTGTAAAGATAGTTTATTATACAAAAATATTGGAGAAAACATAGCAAAATTTTAATGATTTTCCCATGAAAATGTCAACTGCATCAACTGGTTATGTGGAGATTAACATAAAATTACTTGATACAATAGAGGCAGGCATGGATGTGTGAACACAGAGTTGGCTTTGTAACTAAACAGTCTCAAGTTCTATCTCACAATGTGGCACCTTGGGCAAGTGTCTTCTAGCCTCAAGTCTAAGGTTGATGAATCCATTGAGTGAAATTGGTAGGTGGAAACTGTAAGGAAGCATGCTTTGTAAGCAAGGAAGAGTGTCTGTATATGTATATATGTAAATTTAGCGTTGTGTGTGTGTGTGTGTGTGCGTGCATGCACATGCATGCATGTCTGTTTCTGAGTATATACCTAAATTCTATATTCCGCATCAAAAACAAAAAACAATAGCATTTGTTAGCATTCTCTGTTAGCAAATCATTTTGTATTTCTCTACTTTCAAAGACAAGTAGAATAAACGGGGGGGGGGCATTCATTACTTGGAAAACACATAAGGGTTAAGAACCAGAAAGGCAACGCTTGAAATATGTATTTATCCAACCCATACTAGCATGGAAAAACAGATATAAAATGTACTAACAATCTATGAACAAATATGAAGTAGATAAATGATTTGTAAATAGATCTTAGTTTCATCATCATCATTGTTTAACGTCCGCTTTCCACGCTAGCATGGATTGGATGATTTGACTGAGGACTGGCAAACCAGATGGCTGCACCAGGCTCCGATCTGATCTGGCAGAGTTTCTACAGCTGGATGCCCTTCCTAACACCAACCACTCCGAGAGTGCAGTGGGTGCTTTTACGTGCCACCGGCACAAGGGTCAGTCGGGCAGTACTGGCAACAGCTACGCTGAAAATGGTTTTTTTTACATGCCAGTGGCACTGGCAACGACCTCACTCAAATGTTTTTTCACATGCCACCGGCACAAGTGCCAGTAAGGCAATGCTGGTAATGATCACGCTCAAATGGTGCTATTTATGTGCCACCGGCACGGAAGCCGTACAGCTGCTCTGGCAATGATCACGCTCGGACGGCGCTGTTAGCGCACCACTGGCACAGGTGCCAGTCTAATTATTATTACTATAGTGTAACCCCACTATAGTTGTTATTGAGCAAACAAATGATTATGGAAATTTCATTCATGCCCATCCCATCATTCATTTAGATATAATGAACCCAGGACCACAATATACAGTAGTGTTTTTCAACCACTTTTTGCTCATGGGCCCCATATATACCTATTTTACTCTACTAGACCCCAATGTTAAAATAAAAATCCTATTATATTTTTATAATTAAATATTAGGAATTGTATATAAAAATTTTAATATTTTGTGTATTGCAGACGTATAACCAATTTATTGCTCATAAATTTTAACAAAATCTTACATGAAGCCTAGTTGAGAACCACTGTTATATATAGTATGTCGTTCCTCTAAGAGGGAGATTTAGCTGCTACTTTTAGCAGCAGTTAAATTTTTAGAAGATTGGGGGACTGTGTAGAAATTCCCTTTATTAGCTGGTATGGTAATAATAGTCTACAAAGTGGAAACAACAGCATTCTTTAAAATTTCATTTAAAAATTTGCTCAATTAAATTATCCTAATTTTCTTTTTAATTGACAATGTTGAAAATGTATGAAATATATGAGTGCGTGTATGTATGTATATATATATTTTCTTTCTCTTGGTTCTCCTAAGTCATTTCCCTATTATATATATATACACACACACACACACATTCATACACACACACATTCATACACACACAACAAATCATATATAATTTTTATTTAACAACAATGTTAAAAATGAATACATATATGCATACATTGTGTATTTATATACATATATACAATTAAATAATATATAATTTTATTTAACAACAATGTTAAAAATGAATATGAATACACACACACACACACACACACACGCACATCTAAAATATAATCCAAAACCAAAGCAACATGGTGAATTTTCATGCAATAGTTCATTTTTACGAATTTGCTTTCATTTATTTCTTTATCTTTTTCTTCTTTGTGCTATGATTTTCAAAAATGCTACAGGCAAGAATGATTAATTAGACCTTATTGAAACACTTTTCATCAAAAATTGGGAAAAAAAGATTGCAAGCAAATAAAGCATTCGTGATGTCTGAAAATTTTACCACTTGAAGAATACAGGAGGAATTTGGTGATTATGATATGGGGAAAATAAATATAACACAACTCAACAAGTAATGTAAAAATTTGCAAGGCAAGAGATATTGATTAATGGCTTCAATGGAATGATTGAAAAGGAAAGGAATGTGAAGAATGCGTATTTCTTACACCTTCTACAACATGCAATACCAACAAACCAAAATATTTATATCCATACATGTCGGTGGGAGTCTGATTTGCAGTATTTTCACACACAAACACACAGACAAATACACAATGTGCACAGTTATACACACACATACATATACTTACATGCATATATACATATATTCATGTACATGCAATGAGTGTGTGCATGCGTGGGTGTGGGTGTATACATAGACATAAACAGATAAGCATTTATATATATATATATATATATCATCATCATCATCATCATCATCATCATTTAACATCCGCTTTCCATGCTGGCATGGGATGGATGGTTTGATTTTAGACTGGCAAGCCAGGAGGCTGCAATCTGATCTGGCAAGGTTTGTACAGCTGGATGCCCTTCCTAATGCCAACCACTCCAAGAGTGTAACGGGTGCTTTTTACATGCCACCGGCATGGAACCCAGTCAGGCTGCACTGGCTTCGGCCACACTCGAATGGTGCTTTTTATGTGTCACCGGTACAGGTGCCATTCAAGCGGCACTATATATATATATATATATATATATATATATATATATACACACACACACACATACATACATATACATGTATATAAATATACACATATACACAAATTTCTGAACCCTTTTATGTCGCCTACTACAGGAGTGTCTACAGTGTATGTATGTCTGTGCATGCACATGTGTGTGCGCACGCGCACATGTGTATGTTTGTGTGTCTTAACAATAACATTGCTTGGGCATGAATGATGTTTGTGGTCTGCATAAACAATATGTCATGCACCTCAGTAGTTCAATGTATGAAGACCAGTGGAATAAAGAACTGAATCAGAAAGCAAGGATTGGCATCATAAACAGTATCCAGCTACAGAATACTGCTTCAAAAAGCCTTGTCCAACCCATGCCAGCACAGAAAAAGCAAACAAACATTTTAATGCAGGTTGATGAGACAGCAATCATGAAAGATGAAATACTGTATTTTCCAAGTGTACAAGTTGAAATTTTAGACCAAAATTTACAGCCAAAAAAAGTAGTTCAACTTTTACAACAAAATGACTTTGGAAGACCAAAAATTCCATGTGAAACGCAGCAGGGTTTGGAAAGATAGCAATGTTGTTTGAAGGTTTACACTAATTGTTTACTCAATCCATACATTGACAAGTATGCCAGAAAAATAGAATAAAACATTTCAATACTGACTGATTGGCTGATTAAGGTAATACAATCACAGACTATAGATTAACTGTTGTTTAAATCTTTTAATTTTTACTTGTTTCAGTCATTAGACTATAGCCATGCTGGGGTATCGCCTTAAAGGGTTCAGTTGAACAAATATGTACAGAGGGTGGATGTGTGATAAGTTTGCTTTCCAACCAAAAGGTTCAAAGGTTCAGGGTTCAGTCTCACTGCATGGTACCTTGGGCAAGTATCTTCTACTATCGACACGGGCTGACGAAAGCCTTGTAAGTGGATTTGGCAGAGAGAAACTGAAAGAAGCCCATCGTGTGTGTGTGTGTGTGTGTGTGTGTGTGTGTGTGTGTGTGTGTGTGTGTGTGTGTGTGTGTGTGTGTGTGTGTGTGTGTGTGTGTGTGTGTGTATATATATATATATATACATACACATACATACATATATGTATGGGTGTGTATCTTTGTGTTTGTCTTTGTCCCCCACACTGCTTGACAATCAATGTTGGTGTGTTTACATCCCCGTAACTTAGCAGTTTGGCAAAAGAGGCTGAGAGAATAAGTACCATGCTTTAAGCAGAAAATAATTACTGGGGTCAATTCATTCGATTAAAAACTCTTCAAAGGCAGTGCCCTAGCATGACCACAGTCTAATGACTGAAACGAGATAAAGAAAATTGGCCCCAGGACCTATCTTTTAAATCTGGTGTCTACTATATCACTCATTTTTTGCCAAACTGTTAAGTTATGAGAATATAAGCATAAGCTAATGCAAATTCTCAAGCAGGAGTGGGACAAACACACACACACAACAAGCTTCCACACAGTTTCTATCTAACAAATTCACTCACAAGGCATTGGTCAGCCCAGGGCTATAGCAGGAGACACTTGCCCAAGGTGTTGCACAGTGGGTTTGAACCTAAAACCCACAAGGCTGAAAGTCAAACTTTAAATATTTGAGTCGAATCCCTGACTAAAAAAATGTTACTCTATGTAACTCAAAATTCCTTTAGTAAGAAATTTGTATTGATCTCATATCAGAGTATTGCTAAAATCTTAAGTTAAAAATACAAGTATAGTGTTTAACAATTGATTTTCTTCTTTTAGAAAACTTTTTCATGTTATGATTCAAATCAATTATATTTGAACCATAACATTAAAAAACTGCTTTATAAAACAATCAATTATTAACAAACACTATTTGTATTTTTAATTTAAGACTTTAGCATTTAAATACTCTTGGTATTTTTTTGTTTTGGTTTTCTTTTTCTTTTTTTTTTTACTCAAGTGTTTGTACTTTGGACAGAATAATATTTTTCTTTTCTTTTTATCCTTACAGAACTACCCTCAGCCTAACATATGTCAATCTTGATTTGAAATTGCCTTTGATGTTACATCACTTAAAATCTCAGTGTAGTGTTATTAACTAGAAAGGTGATACATTCATGAATGAGATATGAACAGACTTAAACTGAATTAGCACAGTCCTCAAAGCCATAAGATCTTTTTGATGTGGCTTTGCCAATGTTGAGAATTTACAGCTTACAGAAATGTTAAGATGTTGAATCCTAAAATGCATAAAGAGCCCACGCATAGAGAACTTGTGCTGGTACCACATCAAAAAGCACTGGTGCTAGCAACGCATAAAAAGCACCCAGTACACTTTGTAAAGTGGTTGGTATTAGAAAGGGCATCCGGCTGTAGAAACCGTGCCAAAACAGACTATGGAGTCTGGTGTGGAAAGCCCCCCACCCCTCACCTTACCAGCTTCAGTCAAACTGTCCAACCCATATCAACATGGAAAACAGATGTATAATGATGATGATGATATTTTAATGTATCAACTAAGTGAATTGAAGTTAGTGAGTTTGGATAAGTTTGTATACTGTGGAGAATGTTAATCCTTCACTAGAATAAGTCTCAAAACTCCAATATCCTCTTCTCTTCATCATCATCATTTAATGTTTGCTTTCCATGCTAGCATGGGTTGGACATTTGACTGAGGACTGGCAAACTCACAAACTTCACTGTATAGTGTTTGTTGACACAGGTCTCCAACAATTTGCTCAAATTTTTCTTTTACTAAATCAATCGAAGGGGCAACAAAACCCTTCTCTCTTAAAATGTGATTCAACCCATCTCTATCTTTTACTTATTTCAGCATTCAACTGCGGCATTGCTGAGACACTACCTTGAAGAGTTTAGTGGCCAAATCAACCCACGGAGATGTAAATAAATTCACAGTGGTTATTAGCGGTAGTGGTGGGGAACACACACATACATATAACAGGCTTCCTCACAGTTTCTATCAACCAAATTCATTCAAAACACACTCATCTCAGGACTATTGTTGAAAACACTTGCCTAAGGTGCCACACACTGGATCTGAACCCAAAACCACATAGTTGCAAATCAAGCTTCACTGCCATGCTTGACACAATTTTCTTTTCATAATGACCTCTACAGAAGAAAAGAAGTGGGGGAACTGACCCCTCAGAATAGAAACCTTATTCAAATATGTGCTAAAAACAGCAGTGGATCAGATGGTAGCATTAAACTAGGTGATAGATTAAGTCTATTGCTGTGTTTCTATCAGTGTAACTTGTAAATGTTATGCTTCATGCATTTATACTTTGTAACTGAGTCATTCTTGGAACGGATTCCAGTTGTAAAACACTTAGTTGCTCCATGAAACTACATGATCATGGTTTAGACACAAGAGAATGCCCAATAGGAATCCAGTGCCGAAAAGTGTGATTATGGCTTTTTCAAAACATTATATGACTAATTTTTTTTAAGATGGAAAAAAAGAAAGAAAAAGAAGCAAACAATTCTCAGAGAAAATATACATAGACAATGAAAACAACTACTACAACGGTTGCTGCTGCTGCTGCTGCTGCTGTAGTTGTTGTTGTTGGTGGTGGTGGTGGTGATAGTGGTGGTGGTGGTGGTGGTGGTAGCAGTGATGATTTGGAATTTTGGCAAGAGGTCCACAAAGTTTTCGGGGAGGAGTGTTGTAAATTTAATCAATGTCAGTACATGCTTCATCATTACTTAACTAATACTTTTTTATTTTATCAATCTCGGAAGAACGAAAGGCAAAGTCAAGCTCAACAGGATTCAAGATGAGAATATCTGTGAGTCTAAAACTAAATACTACCAATGATTTTCTTTTGTACTGTACTGTTCCTGTCACTCAAATTCCTTATATTATTAGCATAAGCCCACAAATTCTGAGTATATGCGAAAAAGAACTTTTACCAGTCACATATAGCGATCAAGTATTCTTGTATTCCTTCCAAATCCTGTTACTAAAGAACTAACGCAATAGCATCATGTTTACATTCTGAGAAATCTTTTATCCTCTGGGGGTAATAATTTAACTGGGGTTTTTCAGCTAAATTTACCCAGTTATTTTATCATATAATAAAGGTAGATATAATGAACTGAAACTTCAAACCATGCATGCTGTAGAAACTATGGCTGACATATAGATAAAAAACTTTGTTTTAAGTCAACTTAACCTGAAAGGAATTTAGCTAAAATAGGGATTGACAGACAATGAGAAGAAGAAGAAGAAGGGAAAAGGTAATATATGTATCTGCACATTCCCCTTTCCACATCTTTGGAGTTGCAGTTAAGTGAGAATAGGGAGTGAGGGAGTATGCGCCTGTTTGTGTGAGCGTGCGTGTGTGTGTGTGTCTACATGTGAGTCAAAAGTAGGGGAAGCAACAATAACTTGTGAGAATGTAACAACAAATAAATACTGCAGCAATGACTAAATTAGATGCGAGAGATGACTAAGGGAAAGCAATGGAGAAGGACCCGGGGGGGGGGGCACAAACAGCATGGCATTAAATATGTCTGTATTTATGATGCTATATGAAGTGTTTATGTATGTACTTGAAGTATCTTATCCTCACCATCCTTGCATATTGTTTTGTTTTTTTTTTTTTT
>NC_068984.1:25508718-25530556 GCF_001194135.2 Octopus bimaculoides
AAAAGAGGAAAAAAAAGGGGGGGGGATGAAAGGTGCTAAAGCCGCATTGAATATTTAAGCTTTATAAAGCATCAAATACAGTTTTGGATATTGACACATCCACATGTAGTGCGTATTCACACATACGTGTGCACTAGCATCAACAGATGCAAAGTATCAATAACAGGTAAGAGGTGTTTATGCTTTGGAAATACTTAGCAATAAAATGTTTGCGTATGTATTTAAAAACAAGAGAGAGAAAGAGAAAGAGGGGGGGGTTACACTGAAGGAAGTGGGCCATAGATTCTTCTTATTGCCATTTCTATGTCGGCATTGATGCAACATCAACAATAAAATGAATATAAAAGTGTAAAGAATGATATCCTGGTGATATAAAATAACAGTACCATATATAATCTAACATGTTTGGCTTCACAAATACAGAGAATGAAATTAAATTAACAAGCTTTCAGAAGTGTCTTTTCTTTGATGAAAAATTCATGAAGTTAATCAAATGACACGTACATCATCCTTTGCATTGTATTAGCTTTCTTTCTATATTTTTTTATTGATTTACTTCCCCATTTAAAATTTTTTTTTTTTTTGTCAACTCAACACATATGCATATGCATGCCTGTATGTATTTCTGCCCATCGTGCTACAGTGTCATTAGAAAATAGGAGGGAATTAATGACACTTGACGAGAAAATTATATCAAAACAAGCATGAAACAGGAAAGATGTGGACAGATCATTAAAACTAATATAATATATAAAATATTAAATGTAATAAAATACAAATTTCAACGTCACTTCCACGCTGCAGTTTAAATAATCCTGCTAATCATCTTCATCTATTGAATCTAATAACAATGAAACTATCTTTGTGTGATATTTTTTTTTAAGGATTGCTGCAGATTTAATCTCTGATTTTATCTGAGAATAAAATTACAGATTGAACAGTTAAATAACTGTATTGAGAAAATACCAGAAGTTTTAGCTCAGTAACTTAAGAGGTACAGAATTGCATCCAAACTGCTCGTTTAACACATAAAATAATGCATTGTGTCTGCTACATTAATTATCAAACCCTCCACTGAATAATTTAATTGTTACATTCTGTTGCAAACATCCTTTGAACACCTAATACCAAAGTGAATACCTTAAAGTTATATTTACTCCTCTACACTCATCACCACCACCGCCATTACCATCATCATTACTACTACTACTACTACTACTACTACCACCATCACCATCATCATCATCATCATCATCAACAACACTACCACCATTTTCATACTAATTTTCCAAACTGGCTTAATCCTCTGTCATTCCATCTAAATATTTAATACTCACAGACCTAGCCTTCCTGCTTCCTCCACAATACCTGCTGGTTTACCGCTACCGCAGGTATTCTTTCCTGTCAACTACTGACACTTGATACTCAGCATGTATCATCCATTTACATTTACGTTTACATACTTGTGTAAATAGTTTTTGGCTTTGATGCCTCAATGATTTCTCAACTCGTTACCAGTCTGCCTCTTTGGTATTGGACATCCAACAGATCAGACTTGGCTCCTATCCAACACAGAAACTTGAAGCATTTTTCAATAGGAGAGGTGACTGTTGAATATTCAGAATTAACCCTTTGTTTACCCTGTATATTATTTCTTTACTGCCCACAAGGGGCTAAACATAGAGGGGATAAACCAGGACAGACAAATGGATTATGCCAATTATATCGACCCCGAAAGGATGAAAGGCAAAGTCGACCTCGGTGGAATTTGAACTCAGAACGTAACGGCAGACGAAATACCGCTAAGCATTTCGCCCGGCGCGCTAACGTTTCTGCCAGCTCGCCGCCTTTGTATATTACATGTGATACACAGAAACATATTTCCCGGTTATCCATGCATCATGTATGACACACATTCCCAATTATTATCAACCATCACAGAAACTTGGGACTTATGAAAGGAAAGCTTTATATTACTCAGAATGTATGAAACAAAGGCTAACTAAAAATCTGAAAAACAAGCATGGACATTTATGAAAATGCTTTGGACAAAGGGTTAAACCACTTGTCCATTGGTTGGCATTATATAGTAAGTAATCTTAAGGAAGAACATAATATATTCACTGCCAACTACTTAATACAGCCATCACTTCTGAGCCCTCCTTATATCCAGGGAACTTGAACCAACACAAGAGCCTCTAAGTAGTCACTCCATCTACTAGAAATAACATATAAAATTTCCTTAAATAACATTCTACAGTCTTAAAAAGGGAAAGTCAAACTGAATGATCTAGTCCTAGATTTGCCCACTCAGGGGTCAGTTCTTTAAGACTAAACAACAAACGACAACTACAATCATTTCAGTCCAGTTTTGTCATAGCCCTATCCAAATTTGAATCATTATAAAAAGACAAACATCATCATAACCAAAACATTTCTGAAGTAAATTATTTTTAATGGTTGAACTCAAAGTAGATTGGGCTATATATAACAGAATGTATAACATTGGGTTAAAGATATCCTTAGCATGGGAAAAATCAAAGCTCCTTGTGAGAAGTGAACCCACATCTTCAGTAAACATGACATGTGCTGACCATTCTACCAAAGTAATGCTTTGAATTTTCTCCATCTATTTTAGAAGCTTTAGACCAGTGAGAACTGTAAGATGATTTACATAAGAATTTACAAATTTCTAGAGATACAAAGTAAATTGCAAATAGAATTATAAGTTTCCACTACATATTGACTATAGAAAATAGTCTAAAAAGTTAAGACCCCCTTTGGTCATAAATAATCATGGGATTACACCTAGAAAGTTACTCTCCAAGGCACAAGTCCAAGCAAAGTTGTTTTATGGAAGACCAGCAGTCACCCATGCATACCAGCCTCCCCTCTCCACGCCACCGATATTATCCAAGGGAAAGGCAAAGGCCAATACAGCTTGGCACCAGTGACATCACAACTCATTTCTACATGAAATAAAGTGTCTTGCTGAAAAACACAACATACAGCATGGTCTGGGAATCAAACTCACTATCTCATTGTGAGCCTGATGCTCTAACCACTGAGCCATGTGCCTTCACTGAAAAATAGTCTAATATTAGGGTATTTAAACCCTCATAACAGAAAAAAAGATAATGGACATTAGTATGCATAGGAACTGAATCCACACATCTTATTTTGCCCATTTTTTTTTTCACTGTTATCAGAGTCTATATGCCCTAATATTAGGGTTAATATACAGTTAATATACAGAGAAAGCTTATAAAATCTATTTAGAAAAGTTTCACTCACCACCATTTTCTAATTAACACATGTTTACATAAATTATTTTTAATGATGTAACTTGAACAAGATAAAACTGTAAATAATAGCTTGTAGGATATTGGTTAAAAAAACAAAAAAACACCCTTTGAATGGATTTTCTGAGAGCTTTCTTAGCCCAATATTCTACATGTTATTACTTATAACTTTATCTACTTCAAGCTCCACTGTTAAACGTAATCTCTTGAATTTTCTAAATTCTTATAATGAAAAGGTTTTTGATCTTAATATGAAGCTGGAGATTGCTCTTATATCAAGTTATTATTGAATGTATGATGAAAATACCAGCAGCAGATCATCATAGAATCCCCCACGAAACATATACTGCAGACATGAAACTGGGCTCACTGATTAGGCCAAATGCATTTAATCAATAAATCAAACATCCAACGGTGGTGGGGACGTAGACTTTTAACTTCAATTATCAAATTTTTCTAGGGCAGCATTGAAATTACAGAGAGGGGGAAGGAGGGGAGAAAGAGAGAGAGAGAGAGAGAGAGAGAGAGAGAGAGAGAGAGAAAGTATTGTGCAATAAGAGAATTCATGCCACATTTTGTGAACAAAATAGCATTGTTGGTTACAGGTTCCTAGTAGACCATACATGAATTCACTGAATTTATGATGGCAAAAGTAAAAAAGGGAGCACCTGTGCAAGTTGGTGGAACAAACACCACACAGGAAATTTATGTTTGAAAGCAATAATTTATTGTTGATATTCACATTTTTTGCTAATATATTGAGTCATCTCATAAATAATGCAGTTTTTTCAATTGCATGAACTAAAAGTTGGAGGGGAGTGGGATAAACTACCTGCATCAATTTGCTATAAAAGCAGGTGGTAATTTTACCTTGTACTTATTCTTAGTGCAAGTTTTGAAGAGTGCAATTCAATTATAACAGTTTTTTTTCAAAGCTATAATGGAAGTGACAAAGGAGCACATTCAGTATATTTTGCTTTATGAGTTCAAAATAGGTAACAACGCAACAGAAAGTGCAAGGAATATTAAAGCAGTATATGGGGATCGGACAATAAGCATAAGCCAGTGTCAACGGTAGTTCCAGAAATTCCAAGCCGGAAACTACAGTGTAGAAGACGAGCCTTGTCCTGGAAGATCTGTAGAGCTTGACAAGGACATCCTGCAAACCCTGGTGGAACAAAATCCCATTGTAACTGTTGAGAAACTAGCAGAGAAGCTTGGATTTGGTCATTCAACCATTCATCGACACCTGCGTGCCATCAGGAAAGTCAGCAAATTGGGTCAATGGGTTCCTCACAAACTTTCCAAGTCTATTCGCGTACAAAGAATGAATGTGTGCTCTTCTTTGCTGTCACATCTCATGAATGAACCTTTTTTGAACCGAATACTGACTGGTGACGAGAAATGGGTTCTCTATAAAAATGTCAAGCACCAAAGACAGTGGGTAAGGAAAGGAGAAACATTGGCACCCCAAGCTAAAGAAAGTTTTCACCCCCGTAAGGTGTTGTTATCTGTTTGGTGGGATATGAAAGGTTTAGTCCACTTTGAACTTTTAAACCCAAGCCAAATGATAATAAAGGAGATCTACGCTTGAAGGAGTCAGCGCTTGAAGAAAAACAACCACCTTTGGTTTCAAGACAAAAGGCGTTCTTCCATCAGGTTAATGCTCAACCACATAAAAGGATGACATTTTGAGGAGTAATTTGAACTGCAAGGAGCAGTTTGGATGGGAAACAATGCCCCACCCACCATATTCGCCAGAAAAAATATGAATTCTGTAGATGAGGTCAGAACAGTACTGGAGGAATATTTTTCATCACGGACAAGTGAATTTTGGAAGAAAGCCCTTGCAAGTCTACCAGATAGACGGAAGAGCATTGTAGAAAATGAAGGAGGGTATATTGAAAAATAAAAGAAGTATTTAAAAAAAACGCATTATTTATGGGATGACCAATAATCAAAGTAACACACACACACAAGGGTTTTATAAAATCCCACTAACAAAGTATTGGTCAACCTTTAGGCTAATGGTAGAAGACATTCCCTCAAGGTCCCATTTAGTGGGATTGAACCTGAGACTATATGGAAGCCAAGAGTGGTGGAGATGCTTATATTTTGTATATTTGCATGAAAATGGTGGGCAAAATTGGTTATTTATTGACATGCCCTGTCAACAATTTACTTCATAGCTCAGTACTTTCAAAGATAAGTAGAATTTTAAAAATTGATTACTGGAAAACCAGGTAAGAGTTAAGGACAGGAAGAGCATCAAGTTGTAAAGCAATGCTTCTATATATATTTGTCCCACCCTACTAGAATGGAAAAATGAACATAAAATAAACAAAGGAACAATTAGTCAAAAAACTAATTAATACTAATAAACAAAAGGAAAAATAAAAACAAATAAAAGCACTTCAGGAATTCTGCAACTTAAGCCTTTCAACCTTATGCATTTTACAGAAACTGCCTGACTAAGTTTACTTATTTCTTTTCCAGTACTTTAATTCACATTACAACCTTAGATCATACCACAGGGGAAAGTTGCACATGATTTACTAGTATTTACTGAGAAAAAAAGTAACCTTTTCAAGATATCAAGTTACTCTATGCCTTTTACTCTGCAGAACCCTAAGATTGAGGGAAGTACTAATTATTAAGGTCTCCAGCATCTGTAGTATTCTATTATTAACTGGAATTTCAACACAGCTTGGAGCAAAAGAGGCTGATCCAATTCCAATTGCCTACTAACATATCATTTTTCTCACAGGTCTCTTGTCTTCTGTTACTGGGTTTTTATTGTGTTTGTTTTTTCTCATTCAACTTTTACAGCCTCACATTGGTATCTATAATGAAGAGTCATGATTCTTGAGTTAGATTTAAAAATGGAAATAAAGCAGTTGACTAAAACTTCATTGAAACTTTCTCACTTAAGTTTTCTCTTTCTAATATCTACTTATTCCCAAAAATTTTGAAGGGATAAGAGAATATGGCAATGTCTCTAACAAAATTGAAATGTTTAGAAACTATTTTTTACTTAACTTCATTTCTAGCTGTTTACTCTCTCTCTCTCTCTCTCTCTCTCTCTCTCTCTCTCTCTCACACACACACACACACACACCCACCCACACACACATACATTATACTTTTACAAAGAGTGGTGACAGTGACTTTGAAGTTTTGGCCCACTAGCTTTCATCAGACAGTCTGACAAAAGAATGCAGGCCAAAATTTTGAAATTAGTCACCGCTCTTCTTGTAAAAGCATAGTAAATATGTGCCCTACAAAAAATGTTCAGTAATTCTTCAATTTAATGTTAAATCGTTTCTATTTATAACTTAACAGAAAAACTAACATTAATACATACTAGACTACCTGTGACCCCGTTGGGTCACTGATGGTTCAAGTTATAAAACATTGAAGCTGATTTCAACATTGCATTGAAATGAAAGTTAATTTGATGATGATTCAGTTAAACATTTCAGTTCATTTGTGTCATCATAGGTCTGGTTTACAAGTCCATGTTTAAGGTTTTATTGATTATTTACAGCATCTAATTGAAACAGAACTTTCAGGGTGAACTTGAACTCCAGTAACAGCATTTATTTATGGTAAATGTGCACACTTCTACAAAAATGCAAAAGGAATTGTTATATAACGTAAACATAAAATTAATGGAAACAATTTTTACAGTATTAAATATTCCCATTTCAGAGTTATGTTACTTTCAGAGAATTTTCCCATTATGTGCTGTTTTGGCTATTTATGAAGGTACCAAAAAAAAAACACGCATCTCAAGAATCCATGGTCTGATTTATGCAAAACTTTTTTATTCTGTTTGTATTCACATTTCAGGGGTACCTTACTTTCCAAGTATTTTCCCAATATGCACCAGTTTGGCTGTATTAAATTACAGACAGGCACACAAGCAAGCAATCACAGAGTTGTAGTAGTATATAGACAATAACCTTACCAGTACTGGTGCCATGTAAAAAGCACCCAGTACACTGTAAAATGGTCAGTGTTAGGAAAGGCATCCAGCTGTAGAAACTATGCCAAAGCAGACAGTAGAGCTTGGCACAGTCAGTCCTCTGGCTTGCAAACTCTTGTCAAACTGTCCAACCCATGCCAGCATGGAAGACTGACGTTAAATGATGATAATGATGGATGATGATTTATAACTCTTATTCACAACTAAATTCAGGAACTGAAATCATGCTAAATATCTTTTATTCAAAGCTAAAAAACAATAAATAAATAAAATACTAGCAACCAAAGAAACTAGTGCTTATCTTGTATTTAATAAGGGAGTTAACCTTAACATCAAAATTCACCTCTTTTCAGAGCTTATCTTATTTTACCAATTTCATTATCTTCAAATAGTCTAACTTGTTGAATAATCACTCATATTGACAAACATTAACACCTCTTTTTCAAGCAATGGCCAATAAAGAAGCATCTATATAGATAGTATAGTCACACTTTGAAAAACAAACCTATCTTTAAAACCTGCCTCATATATTTTAAGTCCAAAATTTCAATACAATGTGCTCACAATAAATAATCTATTTATTCCAGCAACACTAGTAAGCAACTAACCTCTTCTTCCTCATGACATAATACCGATGTCATTATTGGAACAAATTTTTACATTCTGAGCTCAAATCTTGCTGAGGACAACTTTGCCTGCCATTATTTCAGGGTTGATAGAATAAGTACCAGATGAATACTGGAATCAATGTAATCAACTTCCTTCTACCTCTCAAAACTAATGACCCTGTGCCAAAATTTCAAAGATTATTTAAACAAATCATTGGTGCTTCAGATAGCATGGGTTGCTGCATTTCTTTCAATGTTCTATGCTCTGAGTTCAAACTCTGCCAAAGTCAATTTTGCCTTTTGTCCTTTCAGGGTTGATACAACAAAAGTATCAGTCAAGTACTGGAATTAATGTAAATGACTTCCCTCTCCTACCAAAATTACTGGTCTTGTACCAAAAATTAGAAAGATTTATTTGAACTGCTCGTATTACTTTTTTTCTTTTTAATTTGATTTTACTCAGTGCATCTAGAGGAAGAGGTGTAGCCATGATCTTTGCAGGCCCATCAAGACTGGTGTGGTTGATACTGTTAATGTTTAGCATAAGTTATTTCAATAAAGACATGACCCACAAGGAGATTCCAGTGGGAAGATATTGCAGGGAAAAAAGATTGGGAATAGTAGCTCATGCAGGTCTGTAGAGAGGGATGGAGAGATTAGACTATGTCCACTAGTGATTGAATGCCAATCAGTAAAGACTTCTCTTTGGGTGAAGCCCAATGTCTGTGCATGTAGCAGTAGCAATATTCCCGTAATCCATTTTGCACCTCACTTGAGCCTTGAGGAGAAGGGCTAATCTTTGGGATGTGTTGCTATGCAAAGGATGTGCTTTTGCTAGGAGACATCCTCAGTGATAGAGAGGCCCAGCATTTAGAACTACAGCATCACTAGTTTTCTTGGATTCTACTATTTTACAGTTAAATAAAGAATACCCAAGGCTCAAACATTTACCAAACATTCAGAGCTCTCCAGGTCTTCTTGAATATATTTCTTTTTGCAAGAAATAATAACTTGTGAATAAAATTTGATAGAAACTGTAAGCAAAAATTTGTCACTCATGTAGTAAAATGGAGCTATAGAATAAAGATAAGGCAATCACTTTAGTATCAGACTAAAATAAGTCCTATTAATATGATCAAGTAAAATATTTTAAAAGGCGATGCCTTAGCATGGCCACAAATAATGGAATAAAAAGAAGTACTGTCTATAAATATGGAGCATAATGAAATTATGTAAATGTACGTTGAAACAATTTTTCCATATACTTTCAGGTTTAGGGTAGACGACAGAAAAAATTCCTAAAGAATGAACTAGAAAAAGTTGTATATTCAGATGTAGTCATATTGATATCTTTTTTTTAGCCACCTTTTATGATCTCTACTATACCTTTTTTTTTTTTTTTTTTTTTTTTTTTTTTTTTTTGTTTCAATGTTCTATGCTCTGAGTTCAAACCATCTACTTTGTCTCGTATTTATTTTTTGTCTCTCTCATCTTTATCTTTACATTAACAACAAATCATTTCCTTCTGAAGTTTATATATGTTATAAAAAAACATAAGCAACCTCAAGTGTAATGTGATATAATACTTCTAAAGTCCATGACAAGACAAATACATTATAATAGTATATGGCTGTAGTGTAGGGTAGCGTAGTGCAGTGTGTGTGGCGGGGCATATATTGCCTTTGCTATCATTAAATGCATGAAAGGATCATACAAGTGACAAAATGTATGTAACAAAGATGTTTAACATAGTGCACTACTACTGCAAATGAAAGTTATCCAATATACTCAAGTTTAAATGAGAGAAATGCTAGGCAGGGAAGGAAAAATAAATACTTTATAATAGTTATTTATAGTGTGTAACTGAAAAAACAATTAGAGTAATTCAAATTTGTGAGAGCAATTTTCCCATCATATAAATGAGCTGTGTTGTTTAGTATAGTTTAGAATTTGTTGTTAAAAAACATACAAATAGATTGATAAATAATAATTTAGTAACTTGAAGCAGTACAATTATAACTGAACAATAATTTTTATAAGGTCATTTAACAAAGTGGAATACTGTGTTTACAAATTAATCTGTGAAAGAATTTTTTAAAATCTATTACACTGAAATGATGATAATGGTAAGTGCCAATCTCAGGTTAGAAATCTCATGGAACTAATGTCAAACTAAAGTGAGTTGGTGCTTAAGGCTAAAACTTTCTCAGACTTCAGAACTAATATTGAATTCTAATACTGGCACAAGGCCAAGATTTTTCTCTTTCGTTTTTTTTTTTGTCTCTTTTTCATTTCTTTTTCTCTCTTTGCATGTGGGTGGTGGGGAGCATAGTTGATTAAATCAATACCAGCACTTGACTTTATTTTATTAAAGTTGCAAACAGTGGATTTTAAAGAACTAATATTAAAACAATAAGAAAAACAAAACTCTATATATCAAACTTAAATTTTCAACCAAACTTTACACAGGGAAGTAGAGCGAAGACTCTGTTTTAAACAGATATATAAATAATTTCTCATCTTAATATAATACTGGCCTGATTGCATTGAGACTGCAAGATATTGCATCAAACACATGAAAGGTATTACAATTAATAATACCTATGATATTACTGATGATGCTGCAAACAAATATCATCCTCATCAGTTCTATACATTTTTCTATGCTTGTATCGGTTCAGCAGGTCTTCTGCAACATAATGTCCCACTACTTGTCATTATTATCATCTCCATTATAAGGGCCTTACCTCTTCAGACCAGCCTGCACCACCGCTGACCATGTCTTCTCCTACGTTTTCTCTCCATTTGACGATCGTACCCAACAGTCATCATCCTTATGCAGTTTTCCCTCTTGCACACTATTTTACTTCTCTTATACCTAGTTTTTCTCTCAACTGAGCTTTGCTTTTCATGCACACTAACATCAAACATCAGCAGAGTATGCTTGCTTCTTTCATTGCTCGTGTGTTGTTACCATGCAACATCACACTTCATACCCAAGCTTCATACAACATACCCTTCACTCAAAGAGAGCAACTCTTTACTGCCAATAAATGTAATAAACTCCACTGAATTTTTGCCACCCTGTTCTTATTCTACAACTCTACTTTCAAAGCACCCTTAACCATTATTGATCAGCCACCGAGGTAACAGAGGTATTGGAAACAATTTATTCCACTGATACTCAAACTGCTAACTACTCCTGTGCATCTGTTACAAACAATATATACAGTCTTCTAATCTAATTCCACTACACTTTTTGTGTACTAATACTTTTAGTGCACTTAATAAGCACTGTATACAATAAGCTTCATTATATCATCATCATTTTAACATCAACTTTTCTATGCTTGTATGGGTCGGACAGAGTTCATCGAGTTGGATGCCCTTCCTATTGCAACCCTCTCCTGTTTCCAAGCAAGGTAATATTTTCCTGTGGCTAGACGTCCTCGCAGAATCTTGAAAAGGAATGACAGCTAGTATGACGGTCATTTTACAACTATGTGATATCAAGACAAGGAGACACAAACTTACACACACACAAAGACAGGTTCCTTTCAGTTTATCTCTACAAAATCCACTCACAAGGCTTTGGCTGGCCTAAGGCTGTAGTAGAAGACACTTGTCCGAAGTGTCCTGAACTGAATTTGGAACCATATGGCTGGGAAGTAAACTTGTTAATACACCATGATGCCTCCTTATTATTACAATTTTACAATGGAATTCTTACCTCCTTCATTTCTACTGAATGAGTTTGACCATTTCCCTGATGACAGAGGGAAACTTCTTTTCTGCTAATTACTCCTCTCTCCCTTTTATCTTCTTACCAACTTACTAAAATGTCTTCACTAAGTTTATTATGAGGCCTCACAATTCTAGGTTTTATTTCCACTTTAGGAATTTCTTCCTTAAATCTTCCACAGATTCCGTTACAATAGGATTTCCATATGTTCCAGTTTGACTAAGATTGTCTTGGTTTACCAACATTGTACCAATTAGTTTTATATTATGTCCCAGTTTTTTAGGTAATTTGAAAAACTTTTGTTCTATATTTTTAACCTCGTTTGACAGAAATGACTAATTAGTCATTTTTATCTATCATGAAACATCTGAAGCATGAACCCAACCAAAATTTGAAACAAAATACTCTGCTTTTTTCACATGCAAAACCACACTATTCAGAACTGTAGATATGAATTGAAAAGGAAAAAAATCCAGATGGCCATTAAAAAAAAAAAACCAGTTCCTAGAAAATTCAGTTGATAACAGGAAGTTTTCTTGTGTTGAAAGCAACAATATCCTCTGAACTCTGATCTATTCACACATTAATAATTGTTAAAATTAGACCTTATATAACACGTTTTCCATGAAAAGCTCACTCATCCACCAACAAATTACTAAAACTACATATTTTTTCTGCTATGTTATTGACTGAAAATTTAACCAAGTGTCAAGGCATTACAGCTTTACATACAAATAAATAAACCAACTGTGAGGCATGTTTTATTTCTTTTTACACTAACATCCACCCATCTCCCTGGAACTATTCCTGGGAGAGCCATGGGGTGGGGCGCAGAGTCCTCAGGTACATCCTCCATAGAGTCCTGTCAGATGCAGCTGTTATTACACTTTCCAGCTGCATTCTAAAGTTGACCAACTGATACTGTGGTTATTTTCCATCTATCTCCTTGGTCTCCTGCCAATTGGTTCAGTTTGAAGAATCTTTCTTGTAATTCTTTCTCACAGCATTTTAATCACAAGTCCATAATACCAGAAATGTGACTTCTCAATGAGGAGAAGTAGCGGCTTGACCTGGAGAGACTTTCTGATTTTTGAGCAACACATCCTATCAAGTAATATTACTTAGAAGATCCTTCAGAAGAACTCCATTTATGGCCACTTGTACTAGCATTCATACTCTTTTAGTCATTACTCAATATTCATGACAATGGATGACGATATCCTATATATATATCACTTTACATATATTAAAAATATTTTTGATTCAGTTTTACCCAGTTGATAGGAGTGTATGAATTTATAATGAAGGTTTACTTTTTCTAAAAATAAAGTTTTGTGTGGTGACAGTAAAATGTGCTCACTGTTTTGCAGAGTTTTCTGTGGTGCATAGAGGTAGGCACATAGATTTTTAACTGGTAAAGATCGTTTGCAATCTCAAAGGAACAAGACAATCGAACGTTTATCATGATCAAATTTTTTTTTTTTAATAAAATCAGAAATGATCATATTGAAGCTTTTTGTACAGTTAAAGCTGTGATTTTTTTTTTTTTTTTAATTTCCATACAGTTTCTCATGACTTAAGTTCCCAGGCATCTGTCAAAGCCAGCACAATATAAAACTGTGATTTTGAATGTAATTTCACCAATAGCTAAATATGGGCTTGCTAAAGAACAAGCAGGGGGAAAATTTTGACAATTTCTATGAATGTGTCAGACCAAAAATGTGGTAATATGATATTACTTTCCTGGTCAGGGAATACAGGACAAATTTTTAGATATGCACAATATTCCATGAAATGCTTTGCTTTCAGTTAGTGATATTCAAGGGTTGTTGGAAAAAGGTTAATGGATTTTGTGTGAAGACAACCGCAACACAAATAATAAAATGACAAAGCAGGAACACATTTACCCAATTACAGAAAGAAAAAAAAAACTTCTAGAGGATTTCATTGGCATTGGCTCTAGTGCACACAATGTGTATAACTGTCTCCAAACAACTGCTGATGCATTGCCAACTGATATTGAAGCACTTATGGGAGAATTTCCAAATACTCACACATAAACATAGGTCATGGTAACAACTAAAAGAACTTCGTGAGTTGGCTGAAGTGGATGGTAAAACCTAATACAACTTGGTAATACCAGATTTTTGTCAATGCTGCGTACATTTGAAAAACTTATTTTTATTTTGCTGGCTTAAAACCCTACTTATGCTTCCAAGAACACTGCCTAGGGATGCTAAAGCAATTCTTTAAAAAAAATCATCATTTAACGTTCGTTTTCCATGCTGGCATGGGTTGGACGGTTTGACTGATGTCTGGAGAGCCAGCAGCTGCACCAGGCACCAATCTGATCTGGCAACATTCTAACGCCAACCACTCTGAGAGTGTAGTGGGTGCTTTTTACGTTCCACTGGCACAGGAGCCAGTCAGGCGGGCCTGGCATCAATCACATTCGGATAGTGCATTTATGACTTCTACATGTGTAGGTTAGTTTTTTCACCAAATTCATTCTGGTCATGGAGAAGGACAATGTTAAGGTGGTAGATATCAAATTAGAAATACTAAACCTAATTACAAACTTAGAACAATCGAAAAAAAATATAAGAATTTGTATATGAATATGCAATGGCCTTACTGAGAAAATTTGGAGAAAATATTGGAAACTTTAGATGGAAAGAGAACTGTGTGATTATAGTCTAGAGATATATCTTGACAGTGTTGAGCAGTGTGCAGTTAAGATCAACTAAAACACTGGAAAGCATTGATTGAATATTTGATAAGGCTATTATTGCAACAGCGCTTTTGGGCTTCTAAGACATAAGTTTGGGCAACACAAAACTTTAAATACAAAGACAGTGACAAATTTTGTTGCTCAAGGCGAAGAAAGACATAAATATAAAAAAAAAAAATCTTAGTGCTGAAGTAAAATATATTCTTTGTCTTCTTAGTACTTCAGCACCAGTTGAACAAGTGGTTTTGTAACAAATATGTGATCAGAAAAGATATGCAATATGCTAGAAGCTACAGCCAGGGGGGCCTTTTGGTGACTAAAACTTTCTACTAAGCTGCTCAAAATTTAACAAAATTAGAAATGACAATGAGGTTTTAGAAAAGTAGTTTCAAGAGAAAAATATGAAAGTACTGGTGACTGAATAAAATATTACTTAACAAGAAAAAAATGTGCTTAGTTTAATATATTTCTAAATGTCACTATTCAACTAGACAATATTTTACATGCCTAAGGCAGCATGCAGGCAGAATCATCAGCATGCTGGCAAAATACTTAGTAGCATTTCATCCATCTTCACATTCTGACTTCAAATTCTGCCAAGGTTGACCTTGCCTTTCACCCTTTCAGGTCAATGTAATCGACTCACCCACAACTCTCAAACTTGCTGGCCTTGTGCCAAAATTTGAAACCAATATTTTACATGCTTGTGCTGTCAAGTAAAAAAGCCCCTTTGTACATCTATTTCTGTTCCCCGTCTTTCTCTATCCCTTACTATGTCTCTACATGATAAAGACAAATCATATGTTTTGCTAGCTGACATGTCTCACTTTAGCACTTGTCAGAAACTACTTTCATATAAGACAAAAACTAGCAATTTTAATGTACTTGCCATATCCTCTTCCCTCTCTCTTAACACTCAACCCCCACACCACAACCCTTCAGGTCTTGCATCATAGTCCTGTTGTACTTGGTTTCTACCTCCATTGGTCCTAGTTTCAAATTTGAAAATTACGATAACCTCAGTTTTAAGTACTAGTCATCAGCATACAGGAGTTCCCATGGACAACCAATCTTAAATTTTTTTTTATTGTGGCCCAGAGAACTATAATAAGCAAAGGGGGTTGAGAACAGAGTCTTGAGAGACATCTACCTGCACATTAAATTCTTCAAACACATTACCAACTCTCAGTTTGCTGATGGCATCTCTGAACATGGTTTGCATTATTCTCACAACCCATTCATCTGTACATAATTTTCTTAAAGATCACCAAACTACAAAGTATGGTACCCAGTCAAAGCCTTCTTCAGATCAGAAAATACTAGATGAAGTGGTTTACGCTTAGCTAAAAATTTCTCTTGCAGTTGCTTGACTAAGAAGAGGGCATCAATGGTACCATGACCAGGGGCAAATTCACACTGCCCCTCATCTAAGCCATTCTAATTCTCTTTCCAATCAGCTGTGCTAAAACTCTTTAGGTATTTTTCATGACATAGTCCATCAGTTTGATAACCCTGTAGTTGCTTTTGTTCTAACATCAACAGTCTTTCCAAACCCATCTTTCATGGCACTAAATCAATCATGATAACTCTTATGTTGTTTATCTGACAAAAGGAGGAGGATATCCAGTGATGGGTGTATCTTCATTTGAATTCTGCTTTCTGTACTTGAAAAGAAGTGGATGACCATTTGATGATAGTTAAAAGGTTCATACACAAGGCCAGGTGTTTCTACTTAACCATCCCACTAGCCATACACAACATTAACATGGTGTTAGTCATAGGGTTTTTCTTTATATTCGTGATTGTCATGACTTTGGCATAGTTTCTTTAGTTGAATGCATTCCCTACTAACCACTTTACAGCATATATAGAGTGGCTTTTATCACTCCACCAGACCCAACAGATTGCCTGTCAAAGTTGCTACACTATGTCTTGGATGGTGAACCATTCTAAATCACCAGTACATGAGGCTAGTTTGAAAGAAACCTTGTTTTGATTAGAAATCATTTAAAAGAAATGTCTCACTTCATAAAATGTTTAATAGTTATACCTCAGATCATATCATGCTGATAATTTCTAAAAAGAATGAAATAGTGCTATACACGATTATCACTGACTAGAAATTTTAAGAACTTTGTAATTAGTCAACAATAACAAACAATTATATAAGTGTAGTCTATGCATCTTTTTTCCTTATTCCTTAATTTCAAATTCAAACTTTTAATCCAACCAAATATTATAAAGCAGTGATTACCTCCCTTGCATTAATAGCCCACTAGAGAACAACACATGCTTCAGGATTTCACTCTGTCATTATCCCTTTCTTTCTCTGAGTTCTAAGTACCAGAAATTTATTGTTTCTATACAACTTTTATACTGTAAAGAAACCATTCATGTCACTTTCAACTTACTGCCATTCTGTCTTCATTACTAAGTCAACTAGTGAACCTTGGCTTTTCAAAAATCTACATCTCTTTTAAATGCCCTCACTTGTGATAAATAACTACAGTAATTCATGACTGTATTTAGTTTCACCTTTTTACACTCTTAAGTTTGAATCTTGTCATGGCTGGCTTTACTTTCATTCATCTGGAGTTGATAAAATACATATTAGTTGTGCACAAAACTTAATCCAATTAACTATATCCCCCCAACTTCTAATTTGTAACTCTGTGCCATAGTAACAAATTATTTGAAATGTTAGAAATCATCATCATCATTATTGTTATTATTAATGCAACAAACTGGCAGAATCAAGAGTGCATCAAACAAAAGGCTTATTGACATTTCTTCTGACTCTTTACATTCCCAAGTTCAAATCCTGCCAAAGTCAATTTTGCATTTCATCCTTTTGGCATCAATGAAATAAGTACCAGTAGCATACTGGAGTCAATGACATCAATTAGCCCCCACTCTGCCAAAATTTCAGGCCTTGTGCCTATAGCAGAAAGGAAATGTTGCACTCACGATCTAGTGATTGTGATTTCAATTCCTAGACAGGGTGGTACATTGTATTCTTGAACAAAACTTCATCTCATGTTGCTCTGCAATCACTTCAACACCTGACAGGTGGTACACCATGCACCTGTCCAGACAACATTGATTTAATGGAGTGAGCGAGCTAATGTACGGCACAAACATTTGATAGCTATAAACACAGTGGCACGTGTAAGGACATTCGAGCGAGATCGTTGCCAGTGCTGCTGGACTGGCTTCCGTGCAGGTGGCACGTAAAAGCACCCACTACGCTCTCGGAGTGGTTGGCATTAGGAAGGGCATCCAGCTGTAGAAACTCTGCCAAATCAGATTGGAGCCTGGTGTAGCCACCTGGTTCACCAGTCCTCAGCCAAATCGTCCAACCCATGCTAGCATGGAAAGCAGACATATGATGATGATGATGATGATTATTATTATCATTATTATAACCATACCAACATAGAAGACAGACATCAAATAATGATGATGATGGTGGTTATCATTATTATTATTATTATTATTATTATTATTATGTGATTAGAACTCGCAGCTTATTTTGCTGGGTATGATGGAAAGTATCGGCTGTCCTCAGCCAGTAGACTAAGGTGACACTTGTTTACTGGTCATGCTTCAAGAACCCTGCGAAGAATTCTTGCAGTTCCCAGCAATGCTCATTTTTGTAGGTGTTCTACCTTCACACTTGCACCAATCTTTTCCAGCCATGTTGGTAGTTGAGTGTTGATACTTCCAAGTGTGCCAATTACTACTGATATCACAACTACTCTCTTCATTGACCACAACCTTCATATTTCCCACTTTAAATCATCATAGTTGTTTATTTTTTTCTTCTTTCTTTCCTATTGATCCTGTTGACAGCAGGGCATGCTATGTCGATTACCATGCATGTTCCTTCTTTTTTATTCACCACAACAATGTCCGGTCTCTAATGTCTGGTCAGGTGATCACACTGAATCATTACATTCCACAAGATTTTGCAATTCTCACTCTTGGTGACTCCTTCTGGGGTTTGCTCATACCACATCTTTGCTCTTTGTAGGCCGTGATTTCCACAGTGCTTCCAATGGATCACTGTCGTGGCGTCTTTTGTATTCGCGTTGTGCCAATTTCGGGCATTCGCTAACAATTATCATTATTATTATTATTATTATTATTATTATTATTATTATTATAATTTAAGGCAGCAAGCATACAAAACTGTTATAGCATGCCAAACAAAATGCTTAGCAGCATTCCATCTGTCTTCATGGCCTGAGTTCAGATTCTGCCAAGGTCAACTTTGCTTTCATCCTTTCAGGGTCAAAGAAATATATAATCAATTTACCCCCTCTCCTGAAATTGTTGGCCTTGTACCAAAATTTAAAATTATTATTGTTGTTGTTGTTGTTGTTGTTGTTATTGTTGTTACTTGGGGACAGTGTTTCTTATCCTCTTGCAATCAATAATCTCAAGTACCAGTAATACATTGGTAATACTTCAAACAAGTGGAAAAACTGGTTCTGTGGTTTTGAAAGAAATTGTAATTTTAAGGTAAATGAAGATGTAGGTAGAAGAGAAACTACACAAGATGTTTTATCTGTAGGAGGGAGGAGGGGTTACCTTGTTGCCACCTGAAGAAGGAAGGATCAATAAAATGGATAAAAGTAATATGATGCAGGAATCACTATGATTGATTTTGCCTTCTTGCCTTTTCAGAAAAAGCAATGATATACCTAAAGAAATCAACACCATCATGATTATTATTACTCCCACCAAACTCTCATGGCTCTCACTGCTATTACTACTGCTGCTATTCAAACCAGGGAGGAAACTTCTATATAGCTGCTCAACCTGCTAGAAATAGTAGTTACATTTCCCTCAAATTACATCCTGCCATAGTGGTTGTCCATCTTTTTGATTTCACAGTGCACTGGAGATCAAAAAAAAAATTACTGCTGGCACTTTCTCATTGAAAGCTAAAAAAAGCTCTCTGAAAGTTTAAAATTTTAGGAAAAAACACAGAAAACTATTACTACCCTGGTTTTAGTAATCATTCGGGTGTCCAACAAAATTACAAATAACATGCTTTAACAAAATGCTCAGGCATTAACATAGATATTTTAAAACTTTAATCCTTTAGCATTTAAAATGACCATATCTGGCCAAAGTATTCTACCTGTTTTAAGTTCAAACCAGCCAGATCTGACCTCTCACACCAACCTTACAATGTCATTCTAAAGCTAAACAAGTCATATTATCAGAATTTCAATGTTACAAAAGAATGCATGATTAATTCAAAACAACATGCATTAATAAGCATTACATTTGATATCTGAAAGATAAAGGGTTAAATTATATTTTGTAAGAAATCCATGGCATTGATGGAAAGATGTGATGTAAACATTGTTATCATTTTTAATGTCCACTTTTCCAAGTTTGCATTGGTCAGACACAATTTGTTGAAGCAGATTTTCTATGACTAGATGTCCTTCTTGTTGCCAAGCCTCACTTGTTTACAAATGAGATAATATTTCCTCATGGCCAGAAATGTTTTTCATGGAAAACTGGAAACAAATAACATTGCTTGTATGACAGTCATGCTCTTTTACAACCATCATGTGATGTCAAGACAAGGACACACACACACACACACAAACACACACACACACTGATATACACATACATACACAACTGGCTTCTTCCAGTTTCCATCAACCAAATTCACTTACAAGGTTTTTGTCAACACAGCACCCACAACTTTCAGAAGCAATTTTTCATGCTCAGAATTGCTGAAGCATCGAAATAAACAACCCACTTCAGTTGTCGGGATACTACATCCTTCAAAACTTCCATGCTTCCTGAAATTTGCCAACAGTACACCTGATACCTCCCAACTCCCTTTTTTTTTTTTAAAGACTTTTTCACTATTCCCTTCCTGTGCAAATTCTATGTACAGTTCATGGAGTTTTGGTTAATTTCTCTGATGAGTTGTAGTGAACTGGAGCACTGTATACAATTCATTATTATTATTATTATTATTATGATTATTATTATTATTATTGAGTGAGAGAGCAGTGCATGCCATCAAAGTGACGCTGGGACACAAATATACGAAGCCCAGTATACCTATCATGACTACCCATCTGCTAAGGGTACACCAGGCACATGCATCACAACCATATGCACACAACATAGTGATCTCATATCAAGATAAACAGCACATGACCTTGTAGATGGGGCCCAGTTAGAATTTTCTTCAGGTCAAGTAGCCCATCCTGCTCAAAACATCCCTGAATAAGGTTTGTCTAAGAATGATGAACAAAACACCCATGTTTCAAAGATAAATTATTCAAACCCCAAAGAATTCCTCTCAACACATGGCTACTTCTACTCATGATCAGAGATGCACATATCGTCAGCCACTAAGGAACATGCTCAACTGGTTACGGTCAAGCAACTGACAAGCAAATCTGTGGTATTGAGCAGAATATTTGCTGTAGCTCATCAGCGAGAGCCACTGACTGGTACTGTATCAGGGCATTTATTATTATTATTATTATTATTATTATTATTATTATTATTATTTTTATTATTATTATTATTATTATTATAGTAGAAGACACCTGTACAAGGTGCCACTAAGTGAGAGCGAACCAAAGACCACATGGTTAGGAAGCAAGCTTCTTAGCCACACAGACACCCCTGTAAATTTGATATCTGATCTCCATTGTGCCACAAAGTCAGAAACATTAGAGGATCGTTGACCTAGACAGTACAGCACTAAATTTGATTTTTATCCTGTCATACATCAATGATTTAAAGATAGCTGTAACATTTCAACTTGATGCTTATCATTATTATGAATATTATAGCACCTCAATATTATAGCACTGTCATGTATAATATATCCTTCTATCACTATCTTCTATCATCATCATCATCATCATCATCAACATCCTCCTTTAATGTCCATTTCCCATGCTGGCATGGGTTGTACAGTTTGACCAGACCTGGCCAGCAAGAAAGCTATACCAGGTTTCAGTTTGATTTCGCTTGGTTTCTACAGCTGGATGCCCTTCTTAACGCCAACCACTTCACAGTATGCACTGGGTACTTTTAACGTGACACTAGTATGAGTGCTTTTACATGCTATCGGTACAGGACCCTTGCAAGCCAATCTCCTTCACCAAGGGATGCTGCCTTAACACTTCTGCTGTAGAGAGTGGGTCTTCTTGATTACAGCAAAGCCTCAGTTATCTCGGTCCTTTATCATCACATCCAAAAGGTTCAGCATTCTGAGGTCATTCTTCAGTACTTCATCCCATGTCCTCCTGTGTTTCGCCACAAGTTCCATCCACTTTGAGTGAACAGCAACTCTTTATTGAATACAACTTAGATTTTACTGCACCAAACCCCAAAGAATTCCTCTCAACACATGGCTATGATGCTTCCCCACTACTTCTACTCATGATCAGAGATGCACATATCGCCAGC
>NC_068984.1:25530762-25538621 GCF_001194135.2 Octopus bimaculoides
ATCATCACATCCAAAAGGTTCAGCATTCTGAGGTCATTCTTCAGTACTTCATCCCATGTCCTCCTGTGTTTCGCCACAAGTTCCATCCACTTTGAGTGAACAGCAACTCTTTATTGAATACAACTTAGATTTTACTGCACCAAACCCCAAAGAATTCCTCTCAACACATGGCTATGATGCTTCCCCACTACTTCTACTCATGATCAGAGATGCACATATCGCCAGCCACTAAGGGACATACTCAACTAGTTAAGGTGCAGTTAAGATCAACTAAAACACTGGAAAGCATTGATTGAATATTTGATAAGGCTATTATTGCAACAGCGCTTTTGGGCTTCTAAGACATAAGTTTGGGCAACACAAAACTTTAAATACAAAGACAGTGACAAATTTTGTTGCTCAAGGCGAAGAAAGACATAAATATAAAAAAAAAAAATCTTAGTGCTGAAGTAAAATATATTCTTTGTCTTCTTAGTACTTCATCACATCCAAAAGGTTCAGCATTCTGAGGTCATTCTTCAGTACTTCATCCCATGTCCTCCTGTGTTTCGCCACAAGTTCCATCCACTTTGAGTGAACAGCAACTCTTTATTGAATACAACTTAGATTTTACTGCACCAAACCCCAAAGAATTCCTCTCAACACATGGCTATGATGCTTCCCCACTACTTCTACTCATGATCAGAGATGCACATATCGCCAGTTAAGGTCAAGCAACTGACAAGCAAATCTGTGGTATTGAGCAGAATATTTGCTGTAGCCCATCAGCAAGAGCCACTGAACCTGGCCGATGTCAGTAGCCCCTGAATGGCATGTAAAAAGCACTATCCAAATGTGATAGATGCCAGGCCCGCCTGACTGGTTCCTGTGCCAGTGGCATGTAAAAAGTACACACTACACTCTTGGAGTGGTTGGTGTTAAGAAGGGCATCCAGCAGTAGAGATATTACCAGATCAGATTGGAGCCTAGTTCAGCCACTGGCTCTCCAGACCTCAGTCAAACCGTCTAACCCATGCCACCATGGAAAACAGACGTTAAATGATGATGATGATCATACACACACACACACACACACACACATATATATATATATACAATAGTTTTTTCTACAGTTTTAAATTCCATTCACAAGGCCAATAGGTGCAGACATGGCTGTGTTGTTAAGAAGCCTGCTCCCTAACCATGTGATCTTGTGTTTAGTCCCATTGTACAGCACCTTTGGAAAATGGTTTCTCTTATGACCCCAAGTAGACCAAGTGAATGGATTTGGTAGACAGAGATTGAAAGAAACCTGTCGTATGTGTGTGTGTTTACATATGTCTTCATATTTAAGCAGTGGCGATCACATTCATGTCCCAGATAAATAAAACTCCAGTAGCTTTGAAGTTTAAATAAAATCAGAGACTAAAGGACCTTACTTGAAAATCAAGTGGGGCTGACTACCTAGAAGAGCATCTAGCTGTAGAATACAATCTCGACAATTCTTGTCCAATCCATGGCAGCATAGAAAAAGTAGACATTAAAACAATAAAATGTGTGAGTGAGTGAGTGAGAGAGTTGAATTTGATGTAATTTTCCCAGGTAACCAAAATATTTTGGTAAGAGCCAGATGTACTTCTCTCTAAGTCCGTTAGGGAAATAAATAAAATAAAATTGCAACAATTAAGGGATCAGATTGTTTTACAGAGAAAAATAGTATCCTATTTTAAACATCCTATTCAAAAGATACAGATATTTATCAACCAACAAACTAATTGGCAGATGATATTTTCCCAGAGTACCACACTGTGGTCATCACACCTTTTCTACTCTATGACTACTACATCTGCCTCTGCTCCGCCGAACTATCTGCATACTCACTCCTCCACTCACAAACTTTGTGCCTCATCTCACAGATTCTACATTTAACATTTTTTTTTTTTATCCTTCCTTCTCTAAACAGTACTCCACAAATTCTTTCCTTGTCACATTCTCTTTTTCTTCCCTCTCCTTCTCTCCTCTTTCTCTCCTCTTCTGTTTCTTTCTCTCCTCTTTCTCCTCTTCTCTGTTCATGTGTATGAGCATATTTCTCTTTATGTGTATGAGATGAAGGAAAACATCAATCATGTTCAATAAATAAAATGTAATGTTTCTTTCCCCCTCTCACGATTCCTATCTCTATGTGTATATTTATGCAAGTGCATGCATGAGTGAGTGAGTGTGCCTCTAGCACCAAAATGCACTGTCACCAAAACAGGCTGAATGTCCAATCAGCCATGCCAAATTCTTTGCATTCCAACAGTTGTGCTCACTCATTTCATTCCTATGTTCGACCGAGCATCAACTACATCAATTTCACAACACAGGTGGCTACAAAAGTCATGAGCCCTGGTCCGTCTTTGACTAACTTGTAAATAAAGAAATAAATGAAAATGTATAATATCATGACTGAATGAGATTAAGACCACTTCAGCAAAGTAAATTAAAATAATAATGATGATAATGAGCCTACTGCATTACTTGCTCAGGTAAATGAGAAGTACATTACAGGTGCACTATTTTATGAGTGAAGAACATGTATTTTAAGATTTGTAGGAGTGGCTGTGTGGTAAGTAGCTTGGTTACCAACCACATGGTTCCAGGTTCAGTCCCACTGCGTGGCACCTTGGGCAAGTGTCTACTACTATAGCCTCGGGCCGACCAAAGCCTTGTGAGTGGATTTGGTAGACAGAAACTGAAAGAAGCCCGTCGTATATATGTATATGTATATATATGTGTATGTGTGTGAGTTTGTGTGTCTGTGTTTGTCCCCCCACCATCGCTTGACAACCGATGCTGGTGTGTTTATGTCCCCGTAACTTAGCGGTTCGGCAATAAGAGATCGATAGAATAAATACTAGGCTTACAAAGAATAAGTCCTGGGGTCGATTTGCTCGACTAAAGGCGGTGCTCCAGCATGGCCGCAGTCAAATGACTGAAACAAGTAAAAGAGTAAAAGAGTACTCATAGAAATTGTTTCTAAGAAGAAGAAAAAAAGATTTCGAGTTCTAAATGTGTGTACTGCATGTTTTAATTTAAGGGCTGTTTTACCACTGAACATGCAAAATTAAATAAAGGATACTTTTCAGTTTTCTTTAAGTTTTCAGCCACATTAGACAGAAGTTTTCAGCAGAAGTTTTATTTGTTACTTAACCCTTTTGATACCAAACCAACTGAAACCACCTCTGGCTCTGTAGTCTTGTTTTCAAAAATTCCCAAGTAAAACTTCCAGCAAACCTTAGTCACAATTTATGTTCCTAACTAGCTTACTGATAACTAAGTTATTTTACTAAATTCTTTGTTATATTTAAAATTAATAGAAAGAAACACAGAACATCTCAACAGAAATATGGTGACAAAAAGGTTAAGGGCTGTTTTTCCACTGAACATACAAAATTAAATAAAGGATACTTTTCAGTTTTCTTTAAGTTTTCTTTAAGCAAGCATTTATTTGTTACTTAAAAATGTTTGTATTTCAACATCATTATCATCCTCAGTACTCTGAAACCATTAATTGTTGTAATTTTGTATAAGAACTCAGTTGTATTCTTTTCAGAACTGGAATTTTCCTCTTGAAAATAGACTATGTTCTGAAACTCTGAGTAGCTATATAATAAGACAATGATCAAATCAACAACCATGTGGCATGCGTAGCATTTTTCACTACATGAAATGCAATGAACCAATGAAGAAGACTCAATGTAGTCATTTGGCTTAATAAAGATACCAGCCAAATCTACCTAAAAATTGTACATTACTGTCTTTAGAAAATGGCATACTGAACAATGTCATCGTCATCGTTTAACGTCCGCTTTCCATGCTAGCATGGGTTGGACGATTTGACTGAGGACTGGTGAAACCAGATGGCTACACCAGGCTCCAATCTGATTTGGCAGAGTTTCTACAGCTGGATGCCATTCCTAACGCCAACCACTCAGAGAGTGTAGTGGGTGCTTTTACGTGTCACCCGCACGAAGGCCAGTCAGGCGGTACTGGCAACGGCCACGCTCATCTCGCTCGAGAAACCTCATGTGTCACCCGCACAAGAGCCAGTCCAGGGGCACCGGCAACGATCTCGCTTGAAAATCCTACAACAACCCCACACAAGAGCCAGTTCAGGGGGCACCGGCAACGATCTCGCTCGAAGAAATTTCATGTGTCACCCGCACAAGAGCCAGTCCAGGGGCACTGACGCAATGTACAAAAAAATAAATAAAGATGGGGCAGTTATAGTCGAAACATATAGAGCTAAATCAAAAGTAAAAATCTGAAATGCAACTGCAACTCATCATCATCATTTGATGTCTGTTTTCCATGCTGGCATGGGTTGGACGGTTTGACAGGAGCTGGCAAGCCAGAGGGCTGCACCAGGGCCCAATCATCTGTTTGGCATAATTTCTATGGCTGGATACCCTTCCTAATGCCAACCACTTTACATAGAGTACTGGGTGCTTTGTATGTGTCACTGACATGGGTGCCTTTTATGCGATGGGCAGTTTTTATGTGGCACCAGCACAGCTGTTCTTTACAAGGGACTGGTACAGGTACCTTCCTATATGATGCCAGCACAGGTGCTTTTGACATGGAACAGACAGGGATGCTTTTACATGGCACTGGCATGGGTGCCTTTTATGCTAATTTGCTTAAACCATTTGTTGTAATCATTTCATATTTCACCCAAAATTGCAATGAATCAATGAAGAGCAAAAGTATTCTGAGATGAAGATGGTCCAATATAAGGTTTTTTATAAAAATCTTTATAAAATATGCATATTCTACATCACCAAGTAAGAATCCAGTCTCAACCAGTCTCAAAGTCATTTCCATAGAAACATACCCTTTTATTTATTTATTTATTTATTTATTTTTATTTTTGTTGCCTGAAAGAAAGGCTTGTGCCCATGGCCTTTGCAGGCTCTCCAAGATCAGCAAGATTACATGCAAGGAAGGAATTTCATAATGCTAATATTCAGAAGAGGAAGGGCTGGACCTAGTAGTTGGTATGAAGATTGGAGGGGAGAGATAGATACACATTATGAAAGACAAGGGGATGAGAAACAATTGAACCAGGGGTGCTTGAATGGGGATAATATGAGACCAGTGAATTTCAAGGATCAGAAGCCAACATAGCAGCAGTAGAAAAGGTAGAGAGAGGAAACAGTTAACTTGTGAACCAAAGGTTGGAGTGTGTTGATGGACAAGTACATGCCAATCAGTCAAGTATAGTCTTTGGAGAGGTGATTTAGCCCCAAAGACAAAGACAAGCTGTACTAATTATTGGCTGCTCTGAAAAGCTATTTGAGGAGCTTCTGAGATTAGGTGTCAGACAGAAAACCACGAAGTAATAATTTTAAATCTCAAAAAAAAAAACAGCTACTATGTGTTCTGCGGGTATGTAGAAATCATTTTTAATAGCATTCTTCATGTTTTTATTTCATTATTCTTACTCACTGAACTATAAAGTATTGTTTTGTTGTGTTTGGTTTTTTCCCCAAATCAAATTTAATGCCCCTAAAATCACGGTCGTCTTTGCATAAAGGTATGTCCCCTGCATCCTTCTTCAGCTGAGCAATCCTAATCTTGTGGGCTCATGAGTGCTTGTGCCACAAAAAAGCACCTGTGCCAGTGCCATCTAAAAGCACCCACGCTGCTGTTGCATAGAAGCATCGAGTACACTGAGTAAAGTGGCTGGCATTAGGAAAGGCATCCAGCCATAGAAACCATGCCAAAACAGACATGGGGTCCGGGTGGCTCTTCAGCTAGCCAGCTCCTGTCAAACCGTCCAACCCATGCCAGCATGGAAAATGGACGTTAGATGATGATGATGATAAAAAAAATTCGTGCAAATTATATTTACAACGCAAAGTGCTCTTTTCAGTTATGTTGTTAAAATACATCATCTTAGCAGATAATACATTTAATGAACAGTTTGAAGAAATAGGCTTAAAATTACTACAGAGTAACAACTGGGGAAGCAAATTCATTTAGAGAGCTAGATAGACTAATTATAGCTTTTAAGAATAGATCTTTTTCAGAGAATGAATATTTTCCCCCACTTCTTCCTTGTCAATTAGAAAATGAATTTTAATATAATATTTAATCAACCTTCATCACCAAAGAAATAAGGTATATATTGACAGTGAAGTAAATGAAAACTAAAAGAAAACTTGAACGGAAGATAAAGTTATTTTAGAAAAGCGTCGCTAATTTTTATTAAATTATTTCTAAAAGCTTTCATTAAACATGGAATTATTTGGAAGAAAATGTACAATTAAAATTAACAGCATTCTAGTCAGAAATCAACATTCATTATCTTAGAAATGTTTAAAGAAGGCACGATTTTATTACTAGTTGTGATTCTTATAGCCGATTGTTGTGGAGATTGACAGAGGAAACTAGCCAGGTCGATAATACTTTTTCTTTGTACTGAATGCAAATTTATTTTTTTGAATTCGTCAGTTCTTAGAATATAAATCCAGTTATAAGGAACTGATCGGTATATACACAACAGATAATAATAATAATGACAGTGAACGTATAATATAGAATTTTTTTTTTTTTGAATGTTTGAAATTGTGAGTACGAGTATAACACGATTCATGGGAGATAATCCTGTGAAAATGTCCTTTGTAAGGTGTCATTAATGTAGTAGTGATAGTAAAATAAAACAATAAACGACATCTATCCATAGTCACTTTCTCGGTTATAATATATTATTTTTTAATTATAGATATAATATGGATATCATATAATATTGATAAACTGTCTGAAATCTATAAATACAACGAAGTCAGCATTCATTTACATTTACAAATCAAGGAAGAAAAAAATATTTTGGTTTTTAAGTTCATTCATAAAACAAGAGTTATCTCCTCTTCATATTTAAAACCGCTCGCGCGAGCAAACGGCTTTGTAGGAGCCACGGTATTTCTACACGCACGTTCAGAGCTCAAATCCCGCCAGGGATCAACTTTGCATTTAATCCTCCCGGAGTTGCAATGGACGGGAGGTTTTTCTCCTAGAGTAGATAAAATAAAATACCAGTCAAGTATTAAAGTTGCTAGTTTCAAATAACCACCTCCTCTCAAAACTGCAGATTGTACAATAAACACACACATCAAATGAATGAAAATACACATATATACACAAACAACACCATCTTGGTTTTATGGTTTGTTTTTATTAAACAAAATGAAAATCAACATTACCGAATTTCCACGTTATTTTAAAATGGAATAGAGTGATTGGACTTTGCCGAATTGTAACTGAGCTGCCTTATTTCTTGTTGGTTATATATATATATATTCCTTTAGTATTAACTGACGGATAAAAGAGTATTCAATACCATAGTTGAGATTAACAGTATTTTATTTTAGTCGAGCTAGTCTCTTGCTACTCTGAGTTTCACCTGTAGATGCACAGGATCTTCAGGCAAGTTGTAACTGTCACAACTTACCTGGAGACGCTGCGCACCCACAGGTGAAATCAAGAGTGGCAAGCGACTGGGCGCTACGTACGTATGTATATTCTTTTTACCACTGCTTCCGGCTACGGTCATATTGAGACAGCCTCAAAAGCTTCTTTTTTTTTTTTTAAATCAATAAAATCGAACTCAGTACCTATTTTGTTGGTTTGTTCTCCCCGACCCCACACTGCTACGTTAAAGGAGCGTAAATAAACCTAAACCCGTGTTCAAGTAGAGAGAGGAAAACAAACGTCGCGTTCACACCCCAGTTTCTGTCTACCCGACTCATTCAGAAGACATATGTCTACCAGCCCGCTCAAAGGACTGCATAGTGGAACTGAACCTGAAACCGTGTGGTTGCTAACCAGAGAAAGAT
>NC_068984.1:25538937-25542289 GCF_001194135.2 Octopus bimaculoides
GTGTGTGAGAGAGAGAGAGAGAGAGAGAGAGAGAGAGAGAGAATTAACGCCCAGCAGCTTTTTGATAATAGACCTGAAATTCTATGAAAATAGATCTCAATTTCTACCAATCGACAGTGAGAATGCAATATATTAAATTAGATAAACCACAAACAACAGATCGGCTTTCTTATATCCATCTATTATATTTCAAGAATTCAAATTGGTCTGTTAAATTGAAAAACGTAAAATCAATTTTCTTTCATTCCAGAACAAATCAGAATCTTAGCAACAAATTAATTTCTACATAAAACATAAACTAGGTAAAGAAAATCCACCACAATCACCATCTATAGTGGAAATGTAACATAGAATATTTCGAAAAGTGTCTCTACATAAGTTTCTGTAGGAAAATGCAAAAAGTTTTTTGACATAATGAAGTATTTTTGATAGAGAAACAAGTGGTGTTTGGTGATAAGTTTGATATCGAGCATAATCTTGAATGGAATTTTACAAATTTACAATCGTTTTCCTCGCTATTATAATTATTCACATGCAAGAAGTATGTGTGTGTGTGTGTGTATACATATATATATGTATGTATGCACACACACACACACACACACACACACACACACACACATATATATATATATATATATATATATACACACTTTTTATTAAAGCAGCAAAATTATCACAGAACTGTTACTCAAGAGTTTCACGCTTTTGTTCATCAGACAGTTGTGATAAATACTGTATATAGATACGATATATATATATGGGACCCCACCTTCGGTCACGACTGACCATAGGATTGCACCTAGAAAGTTGCCCTCCGAGGCACAAGTCCGGACAAGGTTGCTTATGGAAGACCAGCAGTCGCCCATGCATACTGGTCTCCCCTTTCCACAACACCAGTGTTATCCAAGGGAAAGGCAAAAGGGCCGATACAGCTTGGCACCTGTGACGTCGCAAACGTGAAATAAAGTGTCTTGCTCAAGAACACAACACGCAGCCCGTCTGGGATTTGAACTCACATTCCACCTTCACTATATATATGGGCCACAACTATTTCACTCTTCAAAGTAATACATTAATACATCAAATATCTATGATTAAACATGTGGGTAATAAAAATACTCACAAATGCAATAAATTGCATTTGTTGAAATGTAACAGCATGGCTTTGAGTTAAGGAGATTTAATGAAGAAATACGTGAATATTTCAAAGAAGGAATATATAGTTTAATATTTGATAAGGTGGAAGGTGGTGGATAAGAAAAATGGTACCATGATGAATTAAGCACAATGTAATTTCATTCCTTAGGAAGCTCAGGTGGTTGTTGATATTGTCTAGCTGTGAGTCAATTTTGATTAAGCAGACCTATGGGCATATCTACACAAGTGTGTCCCCCCGCCAATATTGAATTTGTTTCCTCATAAAGACCCCCTTCAGTCATGAATGATCATGGGATTGCACACACACACACACACCATCATCATCATCCTTTAACGTCTGTTTTCCATGCTGGCATGGGTTGGACGTTTGACCAAAGCTGGGGAGCTCAAACCAGGTTTCGTTGTTTTGGCATTGTTTCCACAGCTGAATGCCCTTCCTAATGCCAAGTACTTTGCAGAGTGTACTGGGTGCTCTTTACACGACACCAGCACCAGTGCTTTCTTTTTTTATTTGTTACTATCACTGATAGGGTCACCAAGTACTATGTAAGATAAAGAAAGGCAAAAATTCCTCAACTGGGTGGGGAGAATAGTAGTATTGAGGGTGTTGGCTTTCTACACCATTAATATACTAACACATATCACATAATTTTTCAAAACTTCCAGATTTCATTTTGTAAATACATGTGATGTGTGTCAGTAATACATATGTGCATGCCTACTAAATTTTTGTCACATTAAATTCTGATATAATCTTAATCTACACCATCTGAAAAATACTTGTAGAAAATTTCATTACAAAAAAATATTTATTTTTCTGAAAGTTACAAGAAAATAAATTCAGGTTGTGACACACCTGCTAGATATACCAAACTATGATCCACAGTGTTCTGAGTGGAACCAATATCCAATGTATCCTTTCTTTGATAGCGTCTGATTTGATGGAGATTTGGTTGTTATTTCTAGCATGCTGAATCTCCCTTATTGGCTTATCCTGTTGCGAATGATTAATTTAGTACCAGTAATGATCAGTGGTTGATTCAGTTGACCATATATTCTTTACTCTTTAACTTGTTTCAGTCATTTGACTGCGGCCATGCTGGAGCACCACCTTTAGTCGAGCAAATCGACCCCAGGACTTATTCTTTGTAAGCCTAGTACTTATTCTATCAGTCTCTTTTGCTGAACCGCTAAGTTACGGGGACGTAAACACACCACCATCGGTTGTCAAGCGATGTTGGGGGGACAAACGCACACACACACACACATATATATATATACATATACATATATATGACGGGCTTCTTTCAGTTTCCGTTTACCAAATCCACTCACAAGGCTTTGGTCGGCCCGAGGCTATAGTAGAAGACACTTGCCCAAGGTTCCACGCAATGGGACTGAACCCAGAACCATGTGGTTGGTAAGCAAACTACTTACCACACAGCCACTCCTACAAATGTGTGGTATTCTGCCAAAGTCAGAAATCTATGTTTGATAATTTAATAACAGAGAATTTGATATATAATATCCTGTTTGATAATTTAAATTAAATAAGAGACAATTTGATATTTGATATCTTTGTTTATTTTCATAACTATTAAGAATGAGAAAATAAAGATTAGTTCTCTCCAAAATTAAGAAACAAATATATGTCATTCTTGTCATATAAATTATATTTTCATAAAAAGAAACAATTTAGAATTTATTGTAGTAACTTTCTAAAAATATTGCCATTAGATATTGGTATCATACATTTCCATTTAAACATATAATCATATGGTGGATAGGAATGGGTAATAATAGAATTTGCAAATGGCTGCAAATGGGAAATGAAATTTAAGAATTATGATTAGATCTTTGAAGAATATAGATTAAATGATTTCTTCAAGCTGCCACATGATTCACTAAGCATACATAACATTATTTATTTATTCCAAAGCCATGGAAAACAAATAGATATTTTTGATAAAATATATTCAATACAAAGGAATGTTTAAAAATTGTAAATATAAAAGATATTAAAGAAAAAATTTTTTAAATAGGTAATTAATTAGCCTTTTAATCATATCTTTGTATTTTAGTTTTACTTAATGAACAGTTAGTATATTTTTCAAAAAATTTCAGGTGCCATCACACATACACACACACACACACACACACACACACACACACACACACACACACACACACA
>NC_068984.1:25542674-25545781 GCF_001194135.2 Octopus bimaculoides
TTGGCACTCCGTCGCTTACGACGTCGAGGGTTCCAGTTGATCCGATCAACGGAACAGCCTGCTCGTGAAATTAACGTGCAAGTGGCTGAGCACTCCACAGACACGTGTACCCTTAACGTACTTCTCGGGGGATATTCAGCATGACACAGTGTGACAAGGCTGACCCTTTGAATTACAAGCACAACAGAAACAGGAAGTAAGAGTGAGAGAAAGTTGTGGTGAAAGAGTACAGCAGGGTTCGCCACCATCCCCTGCCAGAGCCTCGTGGAGCTTTTAGATGTCTTCGCTCAATAAACACTCACAACGCCTGGTCTGGGAATCAAAACCGCGATCCTATGACCGCGAGTCTGCTGCCCTAACAACTGGGCCATTGCGCCTCCACATACATTAATTAGTCAACAATCTACACACAATTATTAATTAAATAGTAGAGTGCAAATTCCTTGCAATCAATATTTTCACAAAATAAATATAAGACAATCAGTGAATGACTTACCAATACAAGATTTCATTAGCATCGTGGTGTTCATAGCGAACAGTTCGGCAGAGAGCTTTCAGTGCCGATTCTCTTGATAAGGACAATGCTTCCATTCCATGGAGGTAAGAGTAAATGATATCCAGATCCTAAAAGAATAAATGTATGGAGATGAAAACCCATGCTAACCAAATAACATTGATAATAGATAATAAATATATAATGCAATAAGTCAAACAGTCGATGATGACTTCTAAAAATATTCAAAGAAAGCAATTCATTGATCAATAGCATAGCTAATAGAGAGGGAGAGGGTTCAGTACAACCCAGGGTGGTGTTTTTAATGGGGCAACACCCTTGTGTTTACCATATAAGCTTGTAGGCATGGACACCCCAGGGGGATGGGGCAAATTCAAGAGTGGCCCTGTGTAACATACACTCTAGCTACGTCATTGCTTTTGGTGAAGCAACAGGCAAAGTACTCTTTTACTCTACATCAAGATTGAAGTGGTTCCATATTTCTGATGCTCAAGAGTAAAAAACAATAACATGTTGGAATAAATAAGGCCTAGAGAAGTTACTCTCAAACTTATTTTGTAACAAAACCTTTTATATTATTTTCCAAAACCCACAGAAACCATAAGTCTATTTTACAGACAAAACCCTGCAACCCTAATTTTTATAAGAAATTAAATAAATCAAAAATTGTTCTTGAGAGAGTATCTGTATAAGGATAATAGCTTGTTATGAAAATGGTGGGGGTGGGCATGTCATTGATGAGGTCACTAATGGCAACAAAAGAACTTTGACAAATCTGATTGATTGTTTGACCAAATGATTAATCAAACAATCAATTAATTAAAGTGTAAAATGTTAACTAATTGATTAATGATAATAAAAGAAGTGATACAGAACCAGTTCATGTGTTTATTATTGGCATAATAACACACCTGACATATAAATGTTTATTAAATTTTATTAAGAGCCACCTTATTTATATGGAACCCCCAGAATTTTTACCTGAAACCCACTTTGGGAAACAATGGTCTAGAGCAGTGGTTCTCATCTAGCTCTTGGGTGTCCATATAAAATGTTAAAATTAAAGTGCAATAAATTGCTTATACTTCTACAATACACAAAATATTTTTTTAAATTTATACAATTCCTAAAAATATTTACCGATAAAAACACAAGAATTTTTCTGTTTAGATACATCAAATGGCTATGGGGGTCCAGTAGCGTAAAATAGGAATCAAAAGAGCCAAAAATGGTTGAGAACCACTGGTCTAGAGAGGCAAACTACATCATTGGCAGTATTTCATAGTTCAGAATTAAAAATACAATTTAGATTTTTATCTATCAAAAGGAAAATAAATACCTGTAACATCAATCACATAACTAAACTACATTTGCTTTTTAAAGTGCCTGCCCCAAGTAAAAAAAAATTAATAATAAGATAAAATAAAAAGGAATTAATATATGATAGAAAATATTTTGTATTTTAAAGAGATCTTTTACTGATTTTTGTATATAAAATATCTGAAAATAATAGACTGTGTTGCCAGTCTATTCAAAAGTATCTATTGATTAGTGAACAATATAATTGATGCAATCAATTTTAAATACTTTTGACTGAAAATAATATTTAATCTTCTGTAGTGTTTACATTGTTATTTGACCCTCCTTTCCAGAAGAAAGGGACAATTGAATGAAACTAAAGCCATGTTTAGCTTAAATTGTTGAAGTAATTAGAGGAGAAAAAGAGTTTCAGAAAGGTGTAATTTAGAGGAAAAGATTGCAGAAAGTGCAAATCACAAAATTAGTCCTATGATGAAAAACATTCCATCTGTGACTATCATATCATCTTTTCAGATATAGTCCATCATTACTCTTTGTCTTCTCCTTTTTACAAGATGACAGGATGTGATTTAAGGGAGATTTGACTGCTATTTCTAGTAAGTTGAGTAGCCATGTACAGGCTATGTTTTGCAAGTGTTAGTTATGTAACTGGTGTGCTAAAGTGAACTGCAGCCATTACATGTCATCTCTGGATGTTTAAATAAACTTTCAATTAAAAGTTTCTTTTGTTTGTTTTACTGCTTGATGGAAGTTACGACTAAGCAGCTCGTAATGTTTAAATGGTTTATAATTTATGCGAATGTGATATAAATTTGGCAAATTCAGAGTTGAAGTTATTCTAGTGGAGATAGAGACATAGAGAGCAGACACAATCTGAGGGTAGATTTTGGAGAGTGCAGCTTTGTCCTTCAGTTGAGTATCCTTTATTTGATGCAGTCTAAGATAAGTGTGTACGTATGCGTGTGTTTTGATCATTGTTATAAATGTCTCCTTTTCCATGCTTGATTAGTAAACAAGAATGCATTGAGACATGTTTTCTACAGCCAAATGGCCCTTCCTGTTGCCAACTCTCACCTATTTCCAAGTGAGATAATATTTCCCTTTGACCAGACATGTTTTCATGGAAGACTGAAAATGAATAACACAACTTGTACAACAATGATGCTTGGTCAAAACTATGATGTGATGTCATGACAAGGAGATACAATTAACCATAATGCACACACATTTTATTTTTATATATATATATATATATATATATAGATATATATAT
>NC_068984.1:25546276-25561544 GCF_001194135.2 Octopus bimaculoides
GGGGGGCTGTCATCAATCACGTTCGGAATTTTTACGTACCATCAGCACGTAAAGCCAGTCAGGTGGCACTGGCAATGACCCATGCATGAATGGTACTTATTGCGTGCCACCAGCATGGGAGCCAGTCAGATAGCACTGGCATCAGTCACAACTACAATTTCCATTTGATTGCAACTTGATTTGATTTGATTTTGATTTTGATTTTACTTGATTCAATAGGTCTCCTCAAGCATGACACGTTGCCCAATTATTCAAAGGTACTCTTTAAATGGGCTGGTTATGTGACACTGGTGTAGGCTGCCAAGTCAAAACTGACAATGGAATTTAGTGCAGCCCCTGATCTTGTCAGTTCCTGTCAAGCCAGCCAATTCAAACCAGCATGGAAAACAGACATTAAATGTTGATAATCATCATCACACATACATATGCACATGTGCACGCACACGTGCACGCACACACACTGAGGTTCTTTCAGTTTTTATCTACCCAATCCATGCACAAGCTTTATGGGTGACCTGAGGTTATAGTAGCAGCTTTTTTACAGTGGAAATACTTTGAGGTTCTGAAGAGGAAAATAAGGCTTTGTGATTGTTTAGTCTTTGTGAAGTAAATGTGGCCTTTACAAGAGATTGTAAGAAATCGATAAGATTGATATTTGTAAGGCTTGTGAGAGTTTGTGTATTATTTATGAGTGGAAATATCAGCAGTTTGATACCAATCGAAGGCTTTTAGTGCAGCTGGAGAAGATTAACTCATGGCTAGGAGATTAACATGTTCACTTCACGACTACACAGCTTCAGGTTTGATTTCCCTGCACAGCATTTCATGTATTTTCTACCATAACCTCAGGATGAGCAATGCCTTGTGAATAGAACTTGGTAGACAGAAATTATGTGAAATGTCACTGTATAAATATGTTTGTGTACTTTTAGTAATGCATATCTTTCAGCAAAGGATGTAAACATCAGCACAAAAACTGAGAAAAGTTGTGTTTTCAAAAATATTTTTTTATACTCCCTCATCACTTTTACCAGCATAAATGCAGCAAACCAATGATTGGCTCATTGTAAACATGTAACTAATGACATTATTGTCCAGAAAATGCAATATAAAATAAATGAATGAAAACAAATCCCATTAGCTAGTACTGAGCAAAAACTGTATCTGATAGATGACCTATGACCTGGCCAATAAAACCAATGCAACAAGCTATCAGGTCCAGCATACAGACATATACACACCACATTGTTATGTTTAGCTGTTTATTCTATTGTATAGTATTTTAGGATGGAGCAGCTCTGGCAAACCAGCTCAAAGGTTTGACTTGGTGACAGGCCCCTGAGAGAAATTTAGCAAAGCAGAACAAGACTGCTTTTGAGGCCCCAGCAGTCAGGAGTACTCTCTCAAAATTCAAAAGTTTCTAGATTTTATTTAGGGAGGAGCCTAAAGACAGTTAAGGGCCACTCCTTGATTTTCCAGGTCTTTGAATGGTGTATTAACTGAATCTCTATTTGAGGGTTATCAACTTTGATATTAATATTTTATTTGTTTGTTCAGGTTCACATAGCTCCATTAATTATCTTATTTCTAAATAAACTATGAAATAAATGTATAGTGAGGTCTCAACCTTTATGTATTTTGTTTGCCATTCATCCAAAGTTTTAGAATTATATAACTCCTTAGCATCATAATATAAATTATGTCTATCCTTCAAAAATTCCATGCCTCCTGAAATTCACTAACATTAATTCTTCTGATGTGCCACTTGCACCCTTTCTTTTTAATACTTCTTTTAATGTTCACTCTTCCATCTTTTTGTGTTTTATTCTGTGTACCATACAAGCACTTTCAGCTTTCATTGGTGTCTTTCTTTACTTCGCTTATTTCTACTTTCTGTGCCCTCTTTTACCCTTTTCCAGTAATTTGTTCTATATCTGAGCGTTGTATACAACTTAATTTAACATCTTGGGAAAGTTATTGCCTAGATCAAGGGTTTTCAAACTTTTTGACTTACGGACCCCTTTATATTTCAGGCTTTACCTTAGGGACCCCCTTATAAATGCATATGAAATTTATACATAAATATTTGCTTAAAATAACATATATTTTTACATTTATTTATTTAACAGTATTTAACAAATAGTTTTATTGTCAATTAAAAGATTTCAATTAAAAAACATATATAAAATCAAATTGCGCATAAAAAGTATTTGCTGCCCACGGATCCCCTGTCTTGTCCTTGCGGACCCCCTGTGGTCCACGGACCACAGTTTGAAAACCCCTGGCCCAGATCAACCTGAGTGGTGTAAATTGTGCCATGTCACATCTAAACAATTTATGTTGAAGAAACAGAACAAGAAAAGAATTATATCCTGCAATCAACAGATACATATATCCAATCCCAGGCAAAATCAAAATTATCATTGTTCCCATTGCAACTTCATGGCCAAATCCATACCTGGACTCAAATTACATTCATGCATCCATTGCAAATAGATGCAGCTTCTTTTATATTTAATCCTTCTTTTCTTTCATTTTGTTTTTAAACCTTTCCTTCAATGAAAGTGACCATCATCTTTATTATCAGTATTATTAAACATATCACATTACATTAAAATTCCTTAACCAAACAGAAATTCAATATATCACAGTCTTGTTTAATAACATTCACTGAATCAGTGTGCAGCTGCATGCAATAAATTCACTTTCAGAACTGACTTAAGTATTTCATGTATTGTACTTTTTCATTTTGGTACATAAGAACCAGTACTTAAAACAACACCAACACACTCCAAACTAACTCCACAAAAGATAATATATTTTAACAGGTAAACGTTAAGTTAGAAGTTATTACTCAAAATTCTCTCTTGACTACTTTAAAAAAATCAAAACACCAGATGTATTCTTGGTTGAAATATAGTCACAAAATGATTAAACATGATTCTTGGTTAAAAGGTTCTAAACAAATTATATGGTTCTATCTAGCTGGATGGCTTTCTCTAGCTATTTATTTTATCTAATTTGATTTACATACTGCTTAGGGTCATATTTTGAATTAATTTTAGATTAATTACATTAAAACCATTTTAGTAACATTATCATCATCATTTAACGTCTGGTTTCTATGCTGGCAAGCCAGGAGACTGCACCAGGCTCCAATCTGATCAAGCAAGATTTCTACAGCTGGATGCCCTTCCTAATGCCAACCACTCCAAGAGTGTAGTGGGTGCTTTTTACACACCATGTTTGAGGCAAACAGCACAATTTTTTCCCAGTACTTTCTCTAACCATATTCTGAAAAAATATCAGCATGACTGAACTTTTAAAGCTATATTCAACAACAATACAAAGGAACCAAAGTTCAATTCTAACTGCAGCACAACAAACACATTTACTTCCTTTACCTGGAGCATTAAAATTCTAAAAAAGGTTTGGCAGACTAACTTTCTAAATAGGTGTGGCACTGATAAAGAAACAATAAGTGGTAACAGATTTATTATAAGTATCATGGAGAATTTAATTTTGTCCTTTTTTTTTTTTTTCTTTTACACTATAAAAGAACAATACACCCTCAATGTATCATCATTTATTTATAATTAACTGAAAGCAGACATGATATCAGTATAGTTATTTCTGGCTACTTGTTTTTCTTTCTATTTCCTATTTACAAAATTTTCTTGTCTTTGCCAACACAAAAACAAATCGTAATTGTTGATATTTACTCAATAAAATTATGTACCTAGCCAAACAGATTTTTATCTATCTAGACAAAGAACACTCAAGCAATAACTAAATCTACATGCCAAGTACTTTTTTTCTCTCTCTCTCTCTCTCTCTCACACACACACACACAACCTGTGCTCTGTATTACATGTTAAGATAATCTTACTTGATAAAGACATTCTCAGAATTATGAGATAGAATTCCATTTTTTTGCGATGTAAAAGAAAAAAAAAAAACCTGGTCGTTATCAATTTCTGATAATGTAAGATTCCAAGATTAAACTAAAAAAAAAAGTAGAACAGAATCATCAAGATGACTTATTTTTATATGTTTGGCAAGAATCTCTAAGAGAAAAAAAACCTCATGCTTCACAGGTATTGTCTTCTGTCTTCAATAATTACAATGACTGTAACATAATACCTGTTTATTTTTCAACTATTCTTCTTAAATTTCTGTACACCTACTCAAATATTTCTATTAATGTTAACTGTTAATGTTCACACCAGCAGTTTAAGAAAATTAAAACTGAATCAATATAAACATAATACTGTATTTGATGGCATAAAAGAAACAAGAAAATTAGATGCAGCCAATTTTCAACAACGCATATTCAAGGAAAAAAAAAGTTTATAGTGCATTAAATCATGTATAATACAGGTCCAACTTCGGCAGTGAGCTGGCAGATTCGCTAGCATGCTAAGTAAAATGCTTAGCAGTATATTGTCTGTCTTTATGTTCTAAGTCCAACTTCTGCCACGGTCGACTTTGCCTTTCATCCTTTCAGGGTTGATAAAATCGGTACCAGTTGAGTTCTAGGTTTGATGTAATTAATTTAGTCCCTTTCCCAAAACTGCTGGCCTTGTACCAAAATTTGAAACCAATATTGGTCCAACTTTGCAGATAGGACCTGGGGTGATTTTATTTGTTTTGTTTTTTTTGCTTTGTTTTTTTTTTTTGTGAGACTGTTTTTGGACACAAAGTGTCTTATATGCCATCAAATCTATAGAATGATTACAGAATTTTAATAGAAATATCCTGTTTAACAATAGTTAAAAGAATAAAATATTCCTCCACAGAGTAATATACACATTGTTTTACTTTTCTGTTCAAGAATCACAACATTCTTGAATTTTATGTACATTATCAATTTTTCTAGCACAAGAAAATCTCTATAGTTTTGCATTAATTCTGAAACAAAAAATGTTTACCCTTATTCAGAGAGAAACTATCAATACAATGTTCTGTTTGTCACAGAATGAGTTCATATGCTACACTTCAAAGTGAATCACTAAACTTTGATCAGAATCAAAATAGTGAAAGTGTTTTCCTCAGCAAAAAGTGAAAGTTTTATTATCTTTTTAACATAAAGGATAATATCTTTCAATATTTGTTCAAATTCATTATTAAGAAAAGCTTAACACCAAATAATTTCAATTAACTCTTCAGCATTTAAACAGGCCATATCCAATCTAAATATTCTACTTGTTTTATGTTCAAACCAGTCAAATCTGGACCTCTTACACCTCTTCTACAATGTCAAAGTGAAAATATACAATCACATCAGCAAAATCACAAAGTCACAATGTATTGGCACAGCCTTCCAGTGTGCCAGCCCAGTCAAACCGTCCAACCCATGCCAGCATGGACAATGGACATTAAATGATGATGATGATGAATTGAAAATGATGTCAATAAATAAGGATTACATTTGACAAAGTATGTCAAAGGGTTAAAAAAAAAAAAGCAATCTGTGTACAATGAGTATCATTGTCCTGTTTATTTCTCCAATTCCAGCAGGAACAAACCTGAAACCATGTGGTTGTGAAGCAGAACTCTTCACTAAACAGCTATATCACCATTTATGTAGTTTATTAAAAGATTAACACAGAAGGCAAGAAAACAGAGTAATTATTGTTTCAAGTGACATCTGAACAAAAAAAAAAAAAGGATCAAGCCCCATAAAAGCTAACATTAAAGGACATGCTACTTCAATGGGTGTGATTTAAATGACAACTAATAAAATATTTTAAAATACAATTTTTTAAATAAAAATGGAATGAAAATCACTTAAACAGGAATCTAAAATTAAAACCTGGTGCTTAGAAATAATAAAAGGAATGAATAACACAAAATGTTTCAATATTAACAAAAACTGCAGAGAAACCACACCAGAAATTAAAATAGCTGGTGGAACTGAATCTAAATACTTTTTTTATGAATTCAATTAGTAAACAAAAGAAACCAATAAAAATTTTCAGATCAAATGTTTAAAAAAAAAAAAATTTTTTATTTCTTTGCCTAAAACAGCGAATAATTTCTATATGTATGGTTTGTACATGTGGCCTAGGTTTGCATTCAAATGAATAAAATATTTTAGGTTAGTGTGAAAATCTTTCCAGTACTGGCACCATAAAATGCACCCAGTATACCCTGTAAAGTGGTTGACAAACTGAACAAAGAATGCATAGGGTTCTAAAGTCTCTTTGTTCAACCTACCATGCAAAACGTACCCACTACTATCTGTAAAGTAGTTAGCAATAAGACGAGAAACCAAATCAAATAACACTTGCAAGCATCAGTTTACAGAAGCAGCAGCTTTCAGTGGGCGACTATTTGACTATGTCGACTCATCTAGCTCATGCTGACATCAAAAGCAGATGTAAAAATGAAGATAGTCCATAGATACAATAGTTTTTTGCGTTAGGAAGACAATGAGACAATGCATTGGAAGAATCATTAAAGTATCAGACAAACTAAATTGCTTTGAGGTATCTAATTTCAATCCCTTATATTCTGAGTTCAAATCCCACTAAGATCAAATTTACCTTTCCTTTTTTTAAAGGTTGATAAAAATATAGCAGCAAACTCAGAGATCAGTTACTTGACTGATATTGGTGTCTCCCAGGCTTCTTCAAGTAAAAAGTCTATGACTAAGAATGCTGACTGAATCTTCATAGCACTTACTTGAGGTTCATCAATTACTGAGGATGTAACACACACACATACGTACAAACCAACAGCCACACTATTGCTTTGAGGTACAGTGACCCCAGTTAGAATTAGTTGTGAAGGACAAAAGCAATGGAACAATGTCACAGAAATCCAGTAATTAATGGACTGTGGTATATAGATGTTATAATCATTGCAGCCAATGGAAGAATGATGACAATGATGATGACAACAACAGTAATGACAACATCAACAAGAGCAATGATTGTGACAACATTCACAATTATTTGTTTCCTTAGAATGTGTATACTGAGTTTTAAGTCTATATTTAAATATGTTTGTATGTACACACACACACACACACACACACACACACACACACACACACTCATATAACCTACGCACTAAGAGCAAACTAAGATTGACCATCCCAGCTTTGTCCCTGTTGACGCCACCACCATCAGTGCTAACAATAGCAGTACTGACGACAATGAGCCAACCCAGAATGGAAACTACCCAAGAAAAGAGAATACTATGGATATATCTAACGAATACCATAGCAACGGTAATAATGAATATTTTCACATGAGTGTACGTATATGTGTGTCTACAAATGTAAGTTTATGTGACTGTGAATATGAATATGAATTTCCGTGATTAGTCTTTACGTAGTTATATGTTTTATTCCTCTATGTAACAAAGTATATAATTGAATGTATGCAGACATGTCTAAAATATATGAGTGGGAGGAGAAGTGCTCATGTATATATGCATGTATAATATATATATATACATAGATGAATATGCTTGTTTGTGTGTGTGTGTGTGTATTCAAGAGTTGTTTGTATAAAAGCTGTATTAATTTCTCACATTTGTGAATATATTTGTTAGTTATGTACAATCGATGCGATGGTGATTAATTACATGTTTGAATAATGTGTGTATTTGTACTGGTGCACCAAACATTATTGCAATAATAAAATATGTATGTGTTTATAGTTTTCATACATGTATGTTTGTACGTGTGTGTGTGTGTGTGTGTGTGTGTGTGTGTGTGTGTGTGTGTATGTCACCAAAGTAAACTTGTACAAGTCTTCAATGGGGTGCTTTTTAACCTGATTAGTCAGTCACTTCCTCCAAAGTACTTCCCAGTATTGCCATTTGACACAACGATTCAAATGACAGCCTGTTCTTTGTCAAATTACAAACCATCAGTGTCAAATTTTAGTTTTACCTAATTAAGATCAGGTCGTTAATGGTAAACTATTCATTCAATCAAACTGTGTACATTGTAGTCCTAACCACCTTTAACTGTTTCTCAAATGAATTTCATAATTCCGTTGTAAATGGTACCAAGCTGTTTAGGGAATTGGTAAGGTTTTAATTTAGTTTCAGTTTATACTTTTTTGGTTTTTTTTGTTGTTGTTTTTTTAACCTTTAGAATTCATATGAATGTTCAATAGGTGTATAGTTGTGATGCTTGTAATATAAGTCACAGGTTTAACTATTGGGATGTCTTTGAACGAAGATTCTTGTTTTTTTTAATTCTTTACTCTTTCAAGCCAAACAGACTAAATGACAAAAATTGAGAAGGAATATCCCAACATAAAACACTTAGTCTAGGCAATTGCAAGTGTTCGATTTTGTGCCAGATTACGAAAACATTAAATCATATTTGAAGAAAAATAATTACAAAACAAAATTACAAAAGCCATAATAAATAAGCAGTTGATTCAACAAAGTAGATATTTAATCAATAAACTAATAAATTTAAGCAGTGGGTGATCAGACTATTTTGTTTGCTCACCAGTATACCATTCGCTACATGCCATTTATAAACTTTGTCATTATCAGTTATGTCATATCAAAATATTTTTCCTGCTTCATTTCACAAATATTTGTTATAACAAATGAATCCAATTAGATTTACTTTTAAGATTATTTCTAGTTTAGATTTACAACTTTAACATAAGTATTTTATAAATCAGTCAATTTTCTTGGAGACAAAAACATTGTAATCAAAACTGGATATCTGTGATTGCAATTCAGAAGTTTTAAAAGCAAAACATAGCAACCTGTTCTAAATATTATTCATGAAGTTAGCTATAAAGAAAACTTTATACTAAAACAAACAATTAGATAGCTTATAAATCTAAAAGAGCGGCAACACTACTTGTAACAGTTCTATTGAATAAGCTATCATTACTCAATTATTAAACAGCCAGCATTTCATACACTTATTGATTACTATCAATAAATAAAGATTTAATACAGGTTATCAGAGCCTATAGTTTGGTTATCTGTGGATTATGATTCTGTTATTAACCATTGCTGTAGAGCCAAACCTGGTCGACTTGTTAGAGCTGCCTCACTAAGCAAAAGATATTGGCTTCTTTCCTATCATCACAGCTGTATCCTTGGAAGAGAACTAACACAATGTGATAGACACAATAGTTCTTCAGTGCAGGTAATAAAGGTACTGCACAAATAAGGGCTTTGTTGATTGGACTCCAACAACAAACAGCTACTTCCACACTACTATCTATGTCTAAAATGGTACTCTACTTATTTATTCAAGCACTGTACAATCAATCAATCATAATTAATAGGATTTTTTTTTTAAATACATCACTAGTAAGTAATATATACAAATCATACTTACTTTTAGGGACTATTTTCAACCTAACCATACTTAAGAATATATGAAAATGTATGTATTTAGGACAATGGTTAATAAATATCCTTCATTATCATTTAATGTCCACTTTTTCATGCTTGCACAGGTTGGACAGAGTTTATTGAGGCAGACTTTCTACAGCTGGATGGCCTTCTTGTTACCAACCCTCACCTGTTTCCAAACAAGATAATATGGCCAGATATATTTTCATAGAATATTGCACATGAAGGACACTGCTTGTATGACAGTGACACTTGTTTACAAATATCACATGATGTCAAAACAAAGGACACAAACATACACACAATCACGCACACGTATGTATGTATGTATGTATACACACACACACACACACATATCAAGGCTATAGTAAAAGATACTTGCCCAAGGTGCCACACAGTGGGACTGAATCCAAAACCACGTGGCTAAGAAGCAAACTTCTTACCACACAGCCACACCTGAATCATAATTTCTTCACAATTTCTTACATTGTCAAAATGTCAAACATTTCTAAAAGAAGCTTAAAGTTGATTAAATCAATCCAAATAAATACCTGATACTTATCTGTCAACTGTAGAGACAGATAAAAGGAAATATCAACACTAGTTTAGAAATTTAAACTCAGAACGAAACCACAAAAATAAGTACTCTAAGATATTTAATCCAACACTTCACAGTTTCAACCACTCCACCTTGTCTCATTAAGTATATAATTCATTACATGAAATAATAATTTATTAAATGAGTGAAATACTTTTGTAGCAGATACATAAATACCTAATATAAATAATAATACCAGTTCACCTGAAAAATACTAAACTATACAGATACACGCATGCACACACACACACATGCATGCATGAGTGCATGCACACACACACAGGTGCAAGTATGGCTGTGAAGTTAAGAAGCTTGTTTCTTAACCATGTGATCTTGGGTTCAATCTCACGGCATGGCACCTTGCAGAAGTGTCTTCTACTATAGCTCCAGGCTGACCAAAGCCTTGAGTGGATTTAGTAGATAGAAACTGCAAGAAGCGTGTGTGCGTGTGCACCTAAGTCTTGACATGTGATGATTGTAAATGAGCATCACTGTCATACAAGCAATGTCGTTTTTAAAACTTTATAGTATTCCATGAAATATTACCTTGCTTGTAAAAAGTAAGAGTTGGTGACAGGAAGAGCATCCAACCGTGGAAAGATCTGCCTCATCAAATTCCATCAGGTCCATGCAAGCATAGGAAAGTGGACATGCAGTAAGTACAACATCAAAACAAAACACTTATCACATTGGGAATGTATATATACATACATATATATACACGCTTCACTACGTAATGTGATGAGCGAGTTAGCTAGTACAAATTCTGCCAAGATTGACTTTGCCTTTCACCCACTTGGGGTCAATATGGGTATAAAAACTGCACCCCACTGCCAAGCCATGTTGACCCAGTGTGGGAGAGTAAACTCATCAAACCAATATGATCTCAAGCCATTCTCTGGTGAAGTGAACATGTTGATGCCCTCATCCTGCAGTGGACTAAACATGGGCAATCTAATCCAATCTCATACACGTATTAAGTCCTTTATTCATTCAATATTCATTGCTTTTGTATTTTAAAAACATTTATCTTTAGCTCTGTAGTATACATACATATACACCTGTGTGCGAGAGAGAGAGGGGGGAGGGATTGAGGGAGAGGGAGAGAGAGAGGGAGAGAGAGAGGGAGAGTGAGGGGGGGAGAGAGAGAGAGAGAGAGAGAGAGAGAAGAAATACAGTGCAGTCACTAATTCACATATTTTATTTATTTACTCATATATATATAGGCATATATATATATATATATGTATATAGGTATATATGTGTATATATAGGTATATATGTGTATGTGTTTGTGTATGTATGTATATATATATATATATATACATATGTGTGTACACACACACACATACAAAATATATAATGTTTCAGTTACTAAGAATAGGTAACTAGAATATGTGAATTAATGACTGCGCTGAATTCATTTAGTACATGCTCCCATTCTACCTGATACTGAATCAATGATATAAATATATTAAGAGCAAGGATGCTGATAAGCAAAAACCACCAGTTTCTAATTCCTGTCCTACTTATAGGGAGACAATGCAAGAATACTTTCTATTTCTATAATAAAACACCAAATTAAATGTAAAAATATTAAAAATTTATTCTATGGATCAATAAGTATAAACCCTTTTAAGTACAAGATTTATTGAAAATATGCCCAGTGATGGAAAGTCATCAATAAGCAATTTTGATTGCTGTACTATTTTCAGAAAGTTGAAAAATTCAATTGTGAAATATTAAATTTTTCATGATGTTTTGCAGCCTCAGTAACTACTCAGACGTTAATATGCACAGCTAAACTGTTAAAGTATGAATAATAATGTCCAGTACTAAGGTTTTCTGTTATTACTATGGAGAAAGAAAACACACACAAAAAAAAAAGGGAAGAGGGAAATGATGCATAAAGAGGAAGAAGTTTTAAAATTAGGTTTTTTTGTTTGTTTTTTACTTTTCCTTTGCAGAAATGAAGCAATTGACTTGACTCCAATATACTGCTATTTTATTGATTTGACAGAGGAATCTCATAAACATAAGACACCAAATATGATACTACTCAACAAATATTGTGACTCCCTACTGTTTGTGCCAATTCCATTGACAAAATTTGTTTTAGATTTAATAAGAGTCAATGAAAGATATGTGCAGGATCGGAGAGGCAGCAGAAAGTGCCACTTGCTCATTATGGAGCAAGTGAGGGAAGCTAAATTGGGAACCAGGAGGCAATGATGATCAGTGATTTAGCTACATCTACTAACTTACTGATAGGATGCTGTTCCAGTTCAGAGTCACATCTCGTGACATCATTTCCTCCTGGTCAAAGCTACATTCACCAAAGGTGAAAAAAAGAAGCATCCTCATTTAGATGTTATCAATATTATTATATAGCAATTTATTCTTTTACTAGTTTCAACCAGCTTCAAATTATGTTTATTCATAAAGATAGTAGACTTGTTAATAGTCTTCAGTGTTGTATAATAATATTTCATGTTCCTGGGCGACTTAAATCACAATGAATTGATCCAACTAGATCATGTTGGTATAAGTTGGATTAGTCTCTTCAGCCACTGTTTTACAGCTGGTTGCTCTTCCTGTCACCAATTCTTTTAGTCAACCCTCATGACATGCAAGGACAAAGAGTATGTATTCTAGATCAAGATACACATGGTAATATAAGAGCAAGAATGTATTAAACTTAAGACTGCAGCTATTCCCCTGTGACAACACGAAAAAACTTTAAAATATTCAGTGACAATATAGCAAACATAAAAACACTACTACTATTCCCCTACTAATAAATCCATAGGAACCACAACTTGAAGACACTAGCAAAATTACTTCAGTAATCATTTTAATATCAAGCTGTTGAATTAATTGAAAGTGTAACCACAATCAAAACTGAGCATTAGATAATTATTGTAAAGTCACAAGCCATAATGATAAACATACCCTAGAATCCGACATAAGCCATTTAAACCAATATCATTGTAAAAATAACTAATTTAAAGTATCTTTCCTCCTGTTAAGGCATAATTTGTGTTCTCTGTAAACAAGAATGGATTTATGTCACTTGTGGAAAATGTCTAATTTCTTCCCTGTTTAAAAACATACCATAAATTTTAAAAACACGATAACAGGAATGCAAACGTGTTTCAGAACAGCCTTGATGTTGTTCCTTTCTAATTATACAATATAAACAGATAGACTTCAAACCTAAATAAATAAACCTAAAAGAATAGTGATAAGTGATATGAATGAGTGATGCAGTGGAATTTAAAACAAAGGGGATAGGAACTAAACTGAGAAGGACGGCGATAAAAAAAAAAGGAGGGCTAAAAAAAAAAAAAAAAGGATAGTGAGATAGAGAGAAGCCCAGAGAAATAAAATCATGTAAAATAACTATAGAAAGAGACAGGAGGGAAATAGGAATGGAAAGCAAGAATGGAAAACCTTACAAGCAGAAGGAGAGAAAAAGAGAAATGTTTACATATATACATTGGTTTAGTTTGTAAGAAATAATTTCCTGAAGTCATGTCCCTATATTTATATGGTGATTACTTTAAAATAAAATGAAGAAAATAAAACAATGTGATTCAGAATTTAAGAACACTTTGAATACAAAACAAAACTATTACTATTGCACAAAAATGGTGGTGGTGGCGGCAGTGGAGGCGGTGAGGGGGGGAGGTGTCTGTGAGTGTTTTTAATGAAACTCAGAGGAAAATGGAAAGAAAAATTTTCTTTATCTCCTAAAGTCATTTCCATTCACAGATGTAAATTAATTCATATATTTACTAGGAATAGATACATATGTAACGTAAGCCTTCATTTTTTTTTCCAATTATTTACAAAAAATTCAGTATAAAAGAAGTAATATGAATCAAAACACAACCAAATTTATTGGCAAGAAATAAAAAATATATATAAAAAAAAAAAAAGAGAAACCAAGACTACAGTTTAAGCTATTTACTGGAAAGAAGGTTTCTGTTAACTAGGCATATCCAATAATCTGACTAGAGAAAGCTGCTCCAGTCTCAGCCTTTACACCAGTGGCAGGTGTCAAATGATGCAATAGTTTCTATCCTCATCATATTCCAAGAAAATTCTTACTAAATCCTTGAGAAAGTGAGAGTGTGGGGGAGATGAAAGGTGGAGGTGAAAGTAAGGCCTGCATCCAACAGTAAAAGCCATTCACATGAAAAACGAGATGAAGAAGAGTGAAATGCATTAGCAGGTTGCGTGCAAATGAACAAACAGTTAAATTTCACTCATATGCCAAATGGTTTCTCATATCAATAACTGATGAGGCATTGATCTCAGTTGTAAAATAGCCAGAGGAAAATTTGATTTTCACTTCTATCACAGAATTTAGCACAATAGATATTATTAGACTAAATTCAAAATACTTTTTAATACATGATACCACATACTACGAACAGTTTTTTGTAACATATCATGTACAGTTTTAAAAAACTATGAACAATTTAATATCTAGTACAGTTTAATAGATCATCTCATATATAGCAGCTATGGCACCAAGTAAAAGATTCAGGATTAATACTAGAGATTAATACCAAGTATAGTTTAATATTAGGAGAAATATTTACTTTTTGGGGTTGGGGAACGGTGAAGCTCAAAGTAGATAAGGTTATAAATAACAGCATGTAAATTTGGGGTTTTAAAAAATCTTTTGGATAGAAACAGTTGAAGGCTGCTTGTGGGACACAGACCCACATCTCCTGTAAGCATGACACATTTATAGTTTTTTACACAGCTCAATGCTTCATACTATCACATTTTGATGCCAAATAAAGTTTAGGACATGCAGTTTAGTTTATAATTTCCAACATAAAGTTTTGACACCATTTCTTTCATTTAGTTTAACATAACAAACAGCTTACAATTTAATACCCTGAGAAAAGCTGAACTCTTGAGAGAAAAGCTGAACATCTTGAGAGAAAAGCTGAACATTAGAAGCATCAGTTGTGGCGTGCAAGAGAGACGATTGCGCTGGTATGGACATGTGGTGAGAATGGAGGAGGATAGCTGCGTGAAAAAGTGCCACACCCTAACAGTTGAGGGAACCCGTGGAAGAGGTAGGCCCAGGAAGACCTGGGCTGAGGTGGTGAGGCAAGACCTTCGTACATTGGGCCTCACCGAGGCGATGACTACGGACCGAGACCTTTGGAAATGGGCTGTGCGTGAGAAGACCCGGCAAGCCAAGTAAGATCGTTGCCAGTGCCCCTGGACTGGTTCTTGTGCGGGTGGCACATGAGATGCACCATTTTGAGCGTGGCCGTTGCCAGTACCGCCTGA
>NC_068984.1:25561577-25567186 GCF_001194135.2 Octopus bimaculoides
GGCACATAAAAGACACCATTTCGAGCGTGGCCGTTTTCGTGCGGGTGACACGTAAAAGCACCCACTACACTCTCTGAGTGGTTGGCGTTAGGAAGGGCATCCAGCTGTAGAAACTCTGCCAAATCAGACTGGAGCCTGGTGTTGCCATCCGGTTTCACCAGTCCTCAGTCAAATCGTCCAACCCATGCTAGCATGGAAAGCGGACGTTAAACGATGATGATGATGATGATGATTTACTTTTAATTCACATAACGCAGAATTCAATGCTATCATTTGTTCCTTCTTGTTTTTACATCCATTTTTCCATGCTAGCATGGGTCAGACATATTAATGTAATGTTTTACAGCTAGATGCCCTTCCAATTACTAACCCTTACTTATTTTTCAAATAAAGAATTTCTTATTTTAAATGTCTCCAAAGGCACAGTCAGCAGAGGATTTGTTAACAGGAAAATGGACAACATGATGCTTGTAGCTCAAAGATTCAGAGAAGTACAAATATAAGCTTGCGTGCATGTGAGTATATGTAATAGACTTCTTTTAGTTTCCATTTACCAAATCCACTCACAAAGCTTCAAGGCTTTGGTCAGCTTGGAGCTATAATAGAAGAGATTTGTCCAAGGTGCCACACCATGGGACTGAATCCAAAACCATGTGGTTAGAAAGCAAACTTCTTAACCACACAGAAATGCCTGCATCTATTATCCCTACTAACTTAATATTATATAAGACATACAAACTGAACACAGTTAACAATGTAGAAAGTTATATATCGAGTTTCTCAGACCTGATAGACCCAGTATATTTTGTAAAGTAGTTTGTGTTAGGAAAGGCATCCAGCGGTACAAAAAGAAGCAAACCAAGGCAGACACTGGAGCACTATGCAGTCCTCTGACCCATAAGATCCTAATGAACTGTCCAACCCATGCCAGCAATGAAGATAGATGGTAAATGACAATGATGATGATGACATTATACACACACACACATACATATATATATATATATATATATATATATATATATATATATATATATATCCTGTGTATACAGATAGATGTATGACTACTACTGTATGAGTTAGAGCTCCAAGCAGACTATCATTATCCAGTCAGCTTCCAGTATAGTAGTTAGTCTACCATTATACTTAACCCTTTAGTATTAAGATTACTCTATCAAATGTGATGCTTATTTATTCACATTGTTTTAAATTGATAATACAGTAACTTGTAGCCTTGAGATTTGGATGATGTGAATGTTATTTTTAGAATGACACTGTAGGATATGTGTGAGAAGCTGGATCTGGCAAGTTTAGACTTAAAAATAAGTAGAATATTTTGACTGAATAAGGCTGGTTTAAATACTAAAGGGTTAATAGTGTTACTAGTTATGATAGAATGCAATAAAGTGGTCCCCTGATGATCCATTGCAAGTTCCAAATAACTGCAATAGTTAAACATACAAAGGAACTAATAATTTATACTTGTCTTTATCACAATTCCCCATCCTTTGATCCATACATAAAATCGTTATCATGTATTCAATGAGACTTTCAACAGAGGCTTTTTAATGCCAATCAGATATTTCCAAATGAGATAAACCCAAAAGCTTCATTTTCACTTTTCAGTTTATATTTTAACAAATGAATCAAGTACAAAATCATTCACCAATAGGTTCGAAATTTTATATTCTACTAGAAACATCAAACAGTGTCTGTGTAGAAGATATTTTATTTTAATTGTATTTTTCTAAATAATTGAAAAATATGTATCAGCACAGCTGGAAAATTATTTTACAATATATAGGTATTCAACTCAATAAGGAATACAATTTTCTTTTATGTATGTGTAAAATACACAAGAGCCTAAGTTACTGGAGAACTGGGAAGGAATTAGCTTTATAAATCTGTGGCTTTTTAGAATTATCTTATTTTGATCTTCAAACATAAAACCAAAACTAATTACACACATAGTTATTATTAAATAGTAATACACATGATAGTGTGATAAGTTTATGACTGAAAAATAAGCTTCTCAAATATATTTCTATTCTCTTAACTTCAGCAAAGCATTCCTCAGATTCAGGTATCATATAAATATTTTAAAATTCCTCAAATTCAGGTAATACATAAAATATAATGGCATCTTTCAGATCCACAGACAGAATCAAACAACATTTTCCCATTTCTTTGTGCATTAAGCGACAAAACCAATTATAGAAATGAGCAAAATCAATAACAATCTAACTAAAGAAATATTCAATATTCCTTCCCCCTCAACACACACACACACACACAACTCATTCTTTCCTTTCTTTTTTGACTATCTGCCCTCCAAAATTGTAGTTCGAAAGAAAAAAAACACTTTGAAGTTTAACCAACCGTAATCTGTAACAAAATGAAAATCCTTAAATTATTCACCAAAATAGAAGAAACTTAACAAGTGCCTCTAGAAAAGAATATTAGAAATTTTTTCCTGCATCCAATATCTTCCCTATGATCATCACCATTTTTAATATCCTCTCCTCCATGCTGGCATGGATTGAGGGTTTTTTTTTTTTAGAGTTTTTTTTTTGCTTTGGAATTTTAGTATTTTTTCTTCAAATTTCAGTTACATATTTGTATTTGGTGAGAGGGTGGTCAGGAATCCTACAATATCTTTAATGTATCCATTTAAATAACAACTCTCAAAGAAAGACACATGCGTAAGGTTATTTCAAAACCTTCCAAGTCAGAATCATATTATCAGTTGCAATATGGAAGAGAACAAATAACAAGTCATTACTATTTAACTGCGAGTTGAATCAATTGCTTCAGGACTTTGAGAAAATTCCTAAATTCTTTTAACTCTGTCTTCTTAAAGAATTTTCTAAGGGAAGATGTTTTAGATATTCAGAGCAGAGAGTGTGTCAAATATTATCCAGAAATGTTACTTGAAAGACTTTTATATAAGCCTTTTCTTCTTTCTTTCTCTTTCTTTACCCATTACCATCTCCATCATCATCATCATCATCAGCAGCAGCAGCAGCAGCAGCAGCAGCAGCAGTATCATCATCATCACCACTACTACCACCACCAGCAATAGTAATGATAAAGCTTATAACATCAACACTGGCAAATAATAGTTTTAAAGGCATATGATTGAATTTTAATCAGTTTAACAGAATTATAGAAACTATATTATTTGAATATATTATGAGAATATACATACTTTCTTACAGATGTACGATCACAGATAATCATGATGCGGGAATACAAATCTCAATATTTTCTAAAGGTGTATACTGTATTTAATATAAATGCCTATACTGTATTTAATGAAAATGTGTGGCTTAGTGGATAAGGGTGTTGCACTCACAATCATTAAATCATGGGTTCGATTCCCAGATCGAGCCAAACATCATGTTCTCGGGCAAAACACTTCATTTCATGTTGCTCCAATCCACTTAGCTGTAAATAGGCAACTCTGTAATGGACAGCCTTTTCTGATCAGGGGCAAGGTTAGCCTGCTTGTCTAGCCAGTGAGGTGGCATTATTTGAAAGCTAAAAATGATGCAAAGTGCATTGCAACCAGTAATGTATGATATCTGGTAGTCTGGGTGATCACGTGATATACTGAACTTAGTTGGATTCAGTACAGTTACAAATGTAATGCACCTCAGCCCCACTTTTGAGTACCTAAAAATCAATATTATCTTCTTGCTTTCTCTCTCTCTAACACTTATGAATGATGTGTCTCTCCTCCAGTTTTGACTGATGTTTTGTATTGGTAGCATTATGCATGAGTAATTATGATATGTATAAATACAGGAATACAATTCAATTAGTTCTAAATGTCCAATGAATAAGTGAGAAGTTGTTAAGGGAGAGGCGCTAATTCACAGAGAAATAATGTTACAAACAGTGGCTGCATTCTAGCAAAGGATATTTGACATGACATTTTTCTCTCTTTCTTGTTTAAGCAACCACATCTGAGACGCATTTCACTAGGTGACATTTTTAGGTGTTAAATATTGAACAATAAAACAATTTAGATATAACCAATGATTTGATTAAATAAAATCATTTACAAATAATAAACAATCAAAAGTCTCAAGTTATTAGGGATGTTATTTGTTTTTTGTTTTTGTTTTTCATACATCATACTTTTTTTTCTGCTGTTTGTTTTTGGATTCATCATTATGTGGCTTTGCCAATTCTTATTTGATTTGCTTGGAATAGGAGCAGATTTCTCTTCATAAATGTATCAAGAGTTCCTTGCTTCCATTGCAGTCTTTCCCTTTCTTTCATAAAATTACACAACAGCAGAGATCAGATATATTTACATCAGCAGTAACTTTTCTACTTTGTTATAAATTCAACTACTGAGACTTGAAAATTTTTATCAATTATGCGAAAAAGCTTTGTTGAGATCCTTTAAGAATAAAAGAACAAATAGGTGCTTCCACTGTTAGACCTTCTTCAGGTTTTTTGTTATAATACCAAAGTTTTAAGACAAAAGAGAAGCAGAAAGATTGCGGAAACAGTTGTTGTTGTTGTTGGCACTCCATCACTTACGATGTCGAGGGTTCCAGTCGATCCTATCAACGGAACAGCTTGCTCGTGAAATTAACGTGCCAATGGCTGAGCAATCCACAGACACGTGTACCCTTAACGTAGTTCTTGGAGATATTCAGCATGACACAGAGTGTGACAAGGCTGGCCCTTTGAAATACAGGTACAACAGAAACAGGAAGTAAGAGTGAGAGAAAGTTGTGGTGGAAGAGTACAGCAGGGTTCGCCACCATCCCCTGCCAGAGCCTCGTGGAGCTTTAGGGGTTTTCGCTCAATAAACACTCACAACGCCCGGTCTGGGAATCAAAACCGCGATCCTATGACCACGAGTCCACTGGGCCATTGCACCTCCATTGAGGAAACAGTAAACACATACAAACATCAATATGCAAACTAACTGAATGACTGAAGAAACAGGCATGTACCTAATATCAAGGTGCATTGTGGTTAGTAAACTTTTTCAGTCATCATTATAAAATTAGCATTTATTTTGCACAAGTATTAACTTTTTATTTTTATAATTTCAAAACAATATCATCATAGTAAGCAGAAGATTGTTGAGTGAAATATCGTTGTATTTCTATATCCGTTATGAAGCATCAAGTAATAATTCTCTTTTTGTTCCAGAAACAGAATTATCACAAGCAGATTCACAAAAAAACAGTTACAGATCAATCAATAAGAAAAATGCTACCAGTTCAAATCATATCACCAACAGAGGGTTGTTATCCCTGGTCAATTCATTTATCTCTCAATGTGCAAATCTATTAATAGATACCATGTACAGGCACGACTAAATGCTTCGTCATTTCTAAGAGGAGAATTCAGTTGTTCAATCAACTGAACCCTTCAACTACTTGTTAAATAGACATGTCAATGGTTGAGTATTCCACAGACATGTGAATTGAAATTTGGTAGGCAGAAACTGTGTGGATCAAAGGAAGCTTATCAAATGGATAGTGCATAGAAGTCACAAGTCCAGCTTTGTTACATATGTCACGTTGATTTGACCTATTTGATGGTTCAGAAGGCAACAACAATAAGATTCATAATTATAT
>NC_068984.1:25567254-25569455 GCF_001194135.2 Octopus bimaculoides
TATATATATATATATATTTGAAAATAATTAATAGGAATAGCTTTACAGATAACTTTTTCCACTTTAATAATTAGATATGTTTTTCACTTTAATAATTAGATGTCGTAAACATCTAATTATCAAAGTGGAAAAAATTATCAGAAAAACCATTCCTATTCATTTTTACAAATAATATATGATACTGTTCTATTTCTAATTCATCACTATCATCATCATCATCTAATATTGTTTTCCATGCTGGCATGGGTCAGACGTTTTGACAGGATGTACCAAGGTCAGGAGCCACACCAAGTTTCATAGTCTGTTTAGCAATATTTGTACAGCTGGATGCCCTTCCTAATACCAACCACTTTACAGAGTGCATTGGGTGCTTTTTGCATGGCACCATCACTTAAGTTTTTTGTGTGACACCATCACCAGTGCTTTTTGTGGGATACCATTGCCAGTACTTTTACATGGCTTTACATAGTTTTACTATCCTATTACAATTATATTATTTTAAAGTAAGAAACAGAAATGTATTTCAAACAATAATTTCATATTATACCCAGAAAAATATTTGAGCAAGAATAATCTTTTCTTCTATAGGCACAAGGCCAGAAATTGGGGGGAAGATCGATAGTCGATTACGATTACATTGAACCCAGTGTTCAACTGGTACTTAATTTATTGACCCTGAAAGGATGAAAGGCAAAGTCAACCTCGGTGGAATTCGAACTCAGAACATAGCGACAGGCGAAATACTGCTATGCATTTTGTCCAGCATGCTAACGATTCTGCCAGCTTGAAGATAAAAGTTCTAACATCATAATATACTGGAAAAGAAAATTAATCATAGACTACACTGTTTGGAGATAGCAAAGTAAGATGTGACAGGAGATTTTACTGCTGTTTCTATCAAGTTCTCTGGTCTGACAGTGGTTTCTTTCATTAACTCAAATACAGAGATAAAACAGCAATATGAAAAGAACTGACAAAGACCTTTTTATGATGGTAGGTGACACAGATGAACTAGTGCTCAACATTTCTATTCAATTATTATATAAAGTGATTAACTTTCTTGCTTGGATTTCCTCCACTCCCACCATCTTTCATATAAATGAATGGGCCAAGAAAAATATTTTTCTGATTACTATATTACTACAAACTGAAGAAGAGAGAACAATCAGAAGTCTGCCTACTTAACTGTTGATACATACAACAATAACTACAGTCTGAAAATAACAGATTCCAATGTCAACCACAAGTTAATTTAAGATATGAATCCTATTGATAGCAAAAAGTCAGCCAACAGCTATCGAACTCAGCTGCCATAATGAAGTTGTCTTGAAAAACAACACAAGATATAACAATAGAGACAATCAACTACCATGTTTATATGAAGATTCTAGATTGTAGAAGACAGCAATAATAATAATGATTCACAGTAAGATGTCAAACTAAAAGCAATAGTAACCTCCTTTATATCTGTGAACAATTCTTAGTAATGTTTGTGTGGAAGATTTTTAGATTAAAAAACAAATAAGGAAGTATAGGAAACTACTAATTGAATATATCAATATGGAAAATGCAGCTTAATTTATGACAGTCTGAGGTTTCTTCTCCTAATTTGCAGCTAAATATAATTAATAAATGCAAGATATGGAGCTATTTCTAATGGTAACAAGAGAACATATACTTCTTGCATATATTTCTCAACAATATTTTGTTTTCCATTAATAAGAAAATGTGATCAATAATAATTGTATTCCATCTTAATTATCTCCATATGTGTCCCCAGTAATTATTGTAACGAAGTGTATTTAATAAAATCTATATATATTTGTGCATATGCATACATATAAGGACATGTAGCCAAAAAAAAAAGAAAAAAGAGAAAACAAAGACATAAATTTGTTCATCAACAAGGTGTGGGATGAGTACACATTAATCATAAACCTGGAGGCGCAATGGCCCAGTGGTTAGGGCAGCGGACTCGCGGTCATAGCATCGCAGTTTCAATTCCCAGACCGGGTGTTGTGAGTGTTTATTGAGCGAAAACACCTAAAGCTCCACGAGGCTCCGGCAGGGGATGGTGGTGAACCCTGCTGTACTCTTTCACCACAACTTTCTCTTACTTCCTGTTTCTGTTGTGCCTGTAATTCAAAGGGTCAGCCTTGTCACACTGTGTCACGCTGAATATCCCCGAGAACTACGTTAAG
>NC_068984.1:25569465-25579758 GCF_001194135.2 Octopus bimaculoides
GGTGTTGTGAGTGTTTATTGAGCGAAAACACCTAAAGCTCCACGAGGCTCCGGCAGGGGATGGTGGTGAACCCTGCTGTACTCTTTCACCACAACTTTCTCTTACTTCCTGTTTCTGTTGTGCCTGTAATTCAAAGGGTCAGCCTTGTCACACTGTGTCACGCTGAATATCCCCGAGAACTACGTTAAGGGTACACGTATCTGTGGAGTGCTCAGCCACTTGCACGTTAATTTCACGAGCAGGCTGTTCTGTTGGTCGGATCAACAGGAACCCTCGACGTCGTAAGCGATGGAGTGCCAAGAGAAGAAGAGAATCATAAACCTAATATCTGTTGACAGGTTTCAATGGAATAATGTACCGGAATGAAGGCTAATCAAAAAAGGACGCCACATTGCATAACTTTATTTACATCCAGAAACTTACTACAAACTTGCAGGAATTTGAAACAAATGTTTTCTTTCTTAAATGTTACTCAAACCAAACACCCTAAGTCTGAAAGGGAAAAACAATAAACTGAACGACTCTATTGACATTATGTATGCATTCATACATGTAGCTGCTTTCACCAGTAAAAACTTACCCGTTTCTTTTTCTCTCTATTTCTTTCTCCCTCACATACACACCCAAATAGTTAACAGTGCACATTCTTCAGTTAATATTACATCTGTTATAGCTCTAACTCGCAAGCAGGAAAACGGTTGCCAAAAGAACATTTTGACTAACAAGTGGGTTAAGACAGTCTTTAAGACTGTGGAGAAATAATACAGAAAATCAGATGAAATAAACTTAACATAAGAATAAGGGTAATGGAGATACACAAGGTAGTAGAACTTTAAACTGTAGTATTTAGTTTCATTCCTCCTCATTCTGAGTTCAAGTCCTCTTATCGTCAAAAAATATAAATATCAGTAATAGTCTCTTAAAACTTGGCCTTATGCCTCAGAAGTAATAGATATATCAGAATAGCTTTTGACACAACACTGTACATATGTTACAATATTCAATACATCTCCAACCCATGCATAATATAATATGTTAGGAAATATCATTAAGAAGAAAAGAATAACTTTATGAAACTTTATCAGTTAGTAACTAAGCAACAAGCATAGCAATATTTTCAGACACAATAAAATCATCTTTTCAAGCAAGCTAAATAGAGATAAATTACATAACAACTTGATTAAGCTAATTCAATTGAAATTTTGGTCTTTGAAAATAAAATAGTTCTCAAATAAATTTCATCCAATTTAGATCAAAAGATATCAATGATAAATTTAAATACAATAATAATTTTTCTTTTTTCCTTTTTTATTTTTTCAAATAGAAATTCTCAGATAAAATTAAACATGAAATGAATTAAATTACTTGCCAGGAGGAAGACAAACATTTAACAATCAGTCAGATGAGCATTTTAATTCTTGCACCCAGTTACTACTCTGGAGTGATCCCAGTACCAGATTTAAGTGAGATCAATGAAAAGGTAGATTAGATATTCTATCATCTAAGCCACTGATTAACTCATTAATGAAGAACATTTCATAATTATGAGTCAAAATGGCTAAGTGGATAAAGTATAATTATTTCATATGAAGTGCATACTTGAGCCTCATTGATAGCATAAGAGACTTAAACCCTTTGACAATAAAGCAAGCAATAAAAAAACACAGCAGCAGCATGTTGATCAACAGTACTGAGTTTGTTGATCGACAGCACCGAGAATGAATGAATGGTTAATGCTGTAACAGTCATCAAATAATGATCTTTGCCCTATAATTGATCATATGTAACCAAACCATTACCAATGGAACTAATAAAATAATAATCCAATTGCATGAATAGTATAGAAAGAAAGAATAAACAGCAAGCAATTAATTCTCAATCCTAATGGTATTGGATCTATTTTTAAACATCTTATTAACATATTTCTTAGAACTCTAATTTTATATGAAGACTTACTAAAAATACACTACTTAAGGAGGATTTAAAAGCAAAAGCATTTAATGATAATCATCACTGCTTTACATATATTTTTCCATACTAGCATGGAATTCTTTGGCTGGATGCCCTTCTTCACAACAACCATTAGTTTCCAAGTAATGCCGTTTCGTTTCTGCCTCTCACCTCTGCATGTCAAACCATGAAGCTACCAAGCATATTGTTTATAGGAGACATAAATAAATGTCACCACTGCTCAAGCAGTGTCAATGTGAAGAAGACATGTTGAGATGCACATACAAACACACACATGCAAAAACACACATACACACATGGTTGGGGTGTGAACTTCAAAGCCATACAGCCACACCTGCACTTTTACATATCTCCACAGCAGAAATGTTAACATTGCCACCTCCCAATGAAGAGGATTTACCTGTAAGGGCCCTGTACCAGTGCCAATTAAAAAGCACCTGTGCCAGCACCATATAAGCATTTATGCAAATATCACATAAATGCTTATATAGTGACTGAGACCTTCGGAAATATGCTGTGCTTGAGAAGACCCGGCAAGCCAAGTGAGACCATAACCCGTGGCCTATGCCAGGGGTGTAACCAGCCCACTTATGCGTACCTTTCCTTCATTGTACACTAAACTCTGCTTGCGAAGACATGTTGAGGCAAGTGAAATCGAAATTGAAATCAAATTCGATGACAGCACCACATGACTGGCATCTGTGCTAGTGGAGCATTAAGAGCACCATCCAAGTGTGACCGTTACCAGAGCAGCTGACTGGCTTCCATGCCGGTGGCAAGTAAAAGGCACCATTCAAGCGTGATTGTTACCAGCGTCGCCTTATTGGCACTTGTGCCAGTGGCACGTGAAAAAATATTCAAGCGAGGTCATTACCAGTGCCGCTGGACTGACTCCTGTGCAGGTGGCACGTAAAAAAACCATTTGAGCGTGGCCGTTGCCAGTACCGCCTGACTGGCCCTCGTGCCAGTGGCATGTAAAAGCACCCACTACAGTCTCGGAGTGGTTGGCGTTAGGAAGGGCATCCAACTGCAGAAACTCTGCCAGATCAGATTGGAGCCTGGTGCAACCAGCTGGTTCGCCAGTCCTCAGTCAAATCGTCCAACCCATGCCAGCATGGAAAACGGACGTTAAACAATGATGATGATGACCACAGTAAAAGCACCCAGTACACTCTGTAAAGTGGTTGGCATAAGGAAGGGCATCCAGCCATAGAAACTAAGCCAAAACAGACTGGATCCTGATGCAGCTCTCCTGCTTGCCAGTTCCTGGTCAAACTATCCAACCCATGCCAGTATGGGAAACGGATGTAAAAGGATGATGATGATGTGCTCATGCATGCACACACACACAATAGGCTCTGTACAGTTCCTATCCACACAAATTTATTCATGAAGCATTTGTTGGCCTGCAACTATAGTAAATGATTCTTGCCCAAAGCGGAATGCAGTAGGACTAAACCAGAAATTACATGGTTGTGCAGTTAACTTCTTGACTACACAGCCATGTCTGCACCAATGTAAACATATTTTCCCCATCAATTCTTGTTATCCTATCATTCATCACCATCATTTAAGATCTGTCTTCCATGCTGATATGGGTTGAATGACTTGACAGGAACTGACAAGGCCAGGGGCCATGCTAGGTTCCATTGTCTGTTTTGGCTTGGTTTCTACAGCTGGATGCCTTCCTAATGCCAACCACTTTACAGAGTGTACTGGGTGCTTCTTACATGGCACTAGTGCTTTTTATGTGACACCAGAATCAGTGCTTTTCACGTGGCACTGAGAAACAGAAAATTTAAATTCAGTTCTCTATAAATAAAACAGGAAATTTAAAACAGAAAATTTAAATTCAGTTCCCTATGAAATAAAATGGAGAATTAGAGATTTAACTTACTCATATTTAGTACATCATTGCTTTCGTAAACATTATTTAACAAGACAGGATTTTCTAAGGTCAGACATGCATAAAAATAAACAATGTGTCATGAAAAGGAAATACCCCTCACCTAGCAGTAAATGTAAGCATTATACAATGGTTGATTTATATAAATATAACTGTAACCTCTATCAGGGCAGTAGAACATTAGATAAGGTTAAGTATATGGTAGAAAGCATAGCAATGATACAGAAGATATATGTCAAAAGAACATACACAAAAATCCTAAGGTTTAAAAAAAGAAAAAATAAAGAGGAAAAAAAAATTAAGTGCCGACCTCTGAATCATTAAAAGTCAAACAAAATTAAGTCAATGATAAAAGGTAGAGAGGAAGTGAGAACTAGAAATAAAGTAAAACCAAAAAGGAAAAACGACAAAAGAACCCTTACAACTAAAAAAGTACCCTGACCAGCATCCTCTCAAAAAGAGGCAGGGTAGAAACAACAGTTAAATCAAAAGCAACAACAAAAGAGAAACAGAAAATGAAGCAAAGAGAACAGGAACTGTTACTTATGGTCATATCTAAACTTTAACACTCCTGAATTGTATGACATTGAGTGCAAGGGTAAAAATATATGTATATATGGATCTATTTTAAAACGGGGGCCACATTTTTCATTAATGTTTTACGTAGTGTTTTTGGTACCGAAAGACTTTCAAACTTCGTATACTTATCTATTTTGTGTTATAGAACAAAAAAATATTTTTGTATTCGAATTTATTTCATGTAAAAAATTGTCTTATTTCAATAATTTCAACCAATCACTGACAAGTATTCAGTTGTTTATATTTACTCCTTTGGCTGATTAAGCAATGTAAAGCGTATTTAATCTCCATACCTTCGTTTTATTTGCTTTTTTCATTTTAAATTTGCTTTAACCCTAACCCTAGGGTTAGGGTTAGGGTTAATTGTTTCAGAATCGTTTGTTTATGTAGTCGGCACTTAATGTATATCGGCTGAATGGACGTCAGTGATTGGTTGAAATTACAGAAATACGACAATTTTCACATGGAATAACTTATGGATTTCTGTTTTTTTTTTAAGAAGACTAAGAGAAAAAGATGTTTTATATGACACATTCTACCAGTGTTCCAAGTTTCAAAGTGTTTCGTTAATGAAAAATGTGGCCCCCGTTTTAAAAAAGATCCGTATATATAGTATATGCTTAGGTGAATGTACACCAGTCTTTATTCATATTATGGTGTGATCCAATGAGGATATATATTCTCAAAGAGCATGAAATTATGATCATAGTACTATTAACATGTATATAAACATTTATGTACATATATGTGTAAGTGCACCAGTGAATGAATGAAATGATTTATGAAATGATAGTTATTATTTATGTATGTATGGGTACAAATACTGATGAATGAATGCATATCAATGAAAACGCTGTGGAACTGTATCAGTGTAAATGTTAATTTTGGAGTTTTATTCTTTTTCTTTTATTCTTTTACTTGTTTCAGTCATTTGATTGCGGCCATGCTGGAGCACTGCCTTTTAGTCGAGCAAATCGACCCCAGGACTTATTCTTTGGAAGCCTAGTAATTATTCTATCGGTCTCTTTTGCCGAACTGCTAAGTTACGGGGACGTAAACACACCAGCATCGGTTGTCAAGCGATGTTTGGGGGGGGGGGGGACAAACACAGACACCCAAACATATACACACACATATATATATACTATGGGCTTCTTCTATACACACACATACATTTTACACGTATGACAAGTTTCCTGCAGTTTCTCTCTACCAAATTCCCTCACATAGCAACAGTCAGCCCATAGTTACAGTAGAAGACACCCTAAGTGCCACACAGTGGAACCAAACCCAAAACCACACAGTAGTGAAGCAAAATTCTTAACTACACAGCCATGTTTGTGCCTATTCTTAACTACAAAACAAGGAAAGAATTCAATAAAAGGAAACAGAAAAGAAAAAGAGAATTCCTAAAGAATTTTCCAGTGTCAACACAAAATGAATGCAATAATAAAACTGCCAACACAAATATTCTCTTAGTAATTTGATAGAAACTGGTCAAGTTACCCAGATAAAAAGATGTCTTAGCTTAAAATAGAACTATAAAGTAAATTTTCTTTTAAGAAACTTCTAATTATATTGATATACAATCATTTGATATGTTGGTTGAGAGATCAGTTCATTTGATAGATATGTTCACAACAACAATGGTAGAAAGTTTCTTCTCCTTCCCCAAGACTCTTTAAAAAAAAAATCAATTCTTTTGGCAAGCATTTATAGATTTAATCAGCACAATCTATTTTTGGTTCATTCATTCTGCTTTTTTTTTTGCTTTTCTTTTTGTTGTCTTTTTTACTTTTCTTTTAGTAACTTCACACTTCAGGATTATATGCCAACATGATCACATTAACATCACAGGATATAAAAATGAAACTAACATTCACTCATTCTATTCCAAATAAAAATAGTTGTCATATACAACAGCATCACAACTGAAAAAAACATCTTGTATAATATAGACCAGCCATCAATGAATGCTTTTTTTTTTTTTTTTTTTTTTTGTTTTTTCAATATTTTTCTATGTCAATAATATTAGCTGCCTCATTGGGTTGCAGCCATTGAAGGATTTTCACATATAGTAACTTTGCGTGTGTGACAGTGTGCTGGAGATAAGAAGGTGAGTTTAGGATAATTTTTGTTGAGTTTGTGCAATGTCAAGTTGGAGGTAAATTGAGCAGCAGATACGAAGGCTTCTTTAGCAAGAGTGATACTAATGTGATGGTAGGCAGATTCCATGAAGTTGATATTGAATTTTAAAAGGTTGAAAGCTTGTTGATTGTGCAATACACAAAGGCATCCTTTGGTCTTCTAGCAGCTATACTATTTATGTTGTAGTAATGGACAAAACGAGGAGGCGCAATGGCCCTGTGGCTAGGGCAGCGGATTCGCGGTCGGAGGATCGTGGTTTTGGTTCCCAGAACAGGCGTTGTGTGTGTTTATTGAGCGAAAACACCTAAAGCTCTACGAGGCTCCGGCAGGGGGGGGGGGCGACCCCTGTTGTACTCTTTCGCCCCAACTTTCTCTCACTCTCTCCCTGTTTCTTGAGTAAAGCTGCAATGGACTGGCATCCCGTCCAGCTGGGGGGGGGGGGGAACACATACACCATAGAAACCGGGAAACCGGGCCCATGAGCCTGGCTAGGCTTGAAAAAGGGCGCATAAATAATAAAATGGACAAAACCCTTCCAGTTGTTGGTGGTAATATCATACATTATACAAATGCATCATACAATGCATTTGTATAATGAGATAAGAGAGATAAGGGAGAGAGAAAGAGAAAAAGAGAATCTCCTTGTCACCAGGAGAGGTAACAACTCCATGAACTCTTTCCAACTTGTTCTTACATAGACAACTATGCTTTCAGGACACCTGCCTCTAGTACTTATTAGGTTATGTAGGTAACAGAAGCTATCACCTTCTCTGGAGAAGTTATTTCATGGGTTCTCTTACTGCCAGCTACTCCTGCATATCTGCTGCATATAAAGTATTTGAATTTGATCCCACTGCATCTGTTGTGCACCCAAAGTTTATATTTGGTATGCAATACAGAATTCCTACCTACACATTTTCTGCACCTTCCTGGTAAAAGTAGAGCACCATCTTCTTTTCAGCTAATAGTGGAGAACTGGCAGCTGATAAAGGGTGTCCACCCTTCTAACCAAATGCATTTACCAAGTAGTGTTCAACAGAAAAAAGAAATTATTTCCTTTGTAGACTTCAGAGAGAAACATTTTAACTTCTAAGAAACTGAAGAAAGTTTGTAATTTTTAGGAATAAATTATGATAATGATGATAATTTTATTAGCCTAATTTCCCTGTATTTTTTCAAATCATAACATCTCTTTGTACCTGTCAGTGAAAATACTAAGAAAACACAAAGCACTTGAAATTGGAGAGAAAGAACAGGGAATGTGTCTTCAACCACTAAGCTACTTTGTTAACAGAGAAAAGGTCTCATAGGAACTTAGAAGAATATAATAAGAAACCTATCACAAATAATACCAAGCACAATATAATTCTAGAAATTGAGAGAAATAAATTTTATATTTGCTAACCAATCTCTTCCACCACCAAAAAATTAGTTTTTTTGATGTAATATAATAATTTCCATTTCAGGTTTTGCTTCATTTTGTTAGCTAAGAGTTGAGGAATTTCAAGGTAAACTGATAGTAATAAAAGAGGGGAAGATTAGCAAAGAGAGAAGAATAGAAAAGAGTAGAAAAGAGATCCTCACAGACAGTGTGTCTAAGGTAACATGACTAGTACATCTAAAATGCAAAGGAATCGAAAAATAGAAATCTGTCAAAAAGTATAATTTGTCTACAACTAAGAAATATTTACTCAACCCAATGATAAAAATACTGACATACATTCACAAAACAGAAGCTTTTTCTAAATATGAAGTATGTATTTTAGCATCTATGCTGATACATATATCAAGATAACAGGCTATAGTAGTAAAGAGAATGAGAGAAACCTTACTCTAGGCTAGATTATAGGACAACTATATATAATTAGAAATATTATTGTTATTAGAAAGCAAGTGAGTAAACAAAAATTAGGATAGTTACAAAACTTTTAAGAATAGTAACTGAAATGCTAAACGCTTTAGTGAAAATGATATAGAGATTAGTCTGCATCTAATTAACAAAATTATAACGAGACTTTTGTCTTCAATGAATGGTGAGTAGGCAGCATTCTTCAATTTCAACAAAGCAAAGTGTAGTGCAGTAGACTAGATAATTAAAGCAATTTAAATATTATAACAAATTTAAAAGGTATACAATGCAGAGGCTACACATCTACATTCAAAATGAAATATCATCTCTTTAGTTTAATGTCTATTTTCCCTTGCTAGCAAAGAATGAATGAGTCAGCAATGTTGATTCTTTCCATTTAACAATAATGCATGCATAATTTCATTTATAAATCTAAAACTTTATCTTAATTCTTCTTTGGCCAGCTCTACCTCAAAGACTTTTATAAAGTCAGAGCTCATTTACAAGAGAAATTTCAGTTATCTGTAGAATACCAACACACTCAGCCATTGGAAACCTCTATTTGATATGTGAGCAGATCATAACTTTCTGTGATCAGATGGATAACAGATATCAATGTACAACAACTAAAAGCTATCTATGGATCAAAAGTAACATTATATTTAGCAAAGAAAGTTCATAATTATGCATGTGTATAACTTTTTAATGATACATTTCAGTAAGACAAATGAAAAGCCAGTTTTCAAATCAAAATCTTCTGTACTGTTTTTGCATGTTTTGCTGACTTGTGCAGGCAATCCTTTGTCACTATTCTTGCTGTCAAAAATACCATGAACCAATGATTAACCTGTTGGAAATCAGTAACTTTTGTCCACCAACTATGATATTAAATTAAAACAAATGGTAAACAAATAAGTGTTCAAAGTTCAAGTATGTTTTTATCTAAATATCGAAATTGAACCAAATTCGACGACTAGCACTCATGCCAACCTTCCTTCATTGGACACTAAACTCAGTTTGCGAAAACCTGTTGGGGCAAGTGAGATAGAAACTGAACCAAATTTGATGACTGGCACCCGTGCCAGTGGAGCGCTAACAGCACCATCCGAGTGGGATCACTGTCAGAGCAGCGGTCTCGCTTCTGTGCCGGTAGCACGTAAAAAGCACCATTTGAGCACGGTCTTTTCCACCTTCGACTTACTGGCACTTGTGCCAGTGACATGTGAACAAAACATTGAACTGACTCCTGTGCAGGTGGTATGTAAAAAACACCATTTGAGCGTGGCCGTTGTCTGTACCGCCGGACTGGCTCTCATACCGGTGGCACGTAAAAAGCACCCACTACACTCTTGGAGCGGTTGGCGTTAGGAAGGGCATTCAGCTGTAGGAACTCTGCCAGATCAGATTGGAGTCTGGTTTAGCCATCTGGTTCGTCAGTCCCCAGTCAAACCATCCAACCCATGCTAGCATGGAAAGCAGACGTTAAACGATGATGATGATGATTTGACTCATCAACATTAAAATTCATGGCTAGATATCATCAGAGCTGATAGAAAGGGCAACTAATTTCACTAAACTTTATAAGTTTTTATCATATGAAATATTGACGTTTTCTTAAGAAACTACTCTAATTAAAAGTAGAATTGTCTTTAATTGCCTGTAATATTGGTTTCAAATTTTGACACAAGGCCAGCAAGTTCAGGGGTGTGGGGTAAGTCAATTACATCAACCCCAGTGCTCTAGAAGTACTTATTTTATCAACCCCAAAAGGATGAAAGGTAGAATTGATCCTATTACTTATCTGATACTTATTCTATAGTTCCCTTTTGCTGAAATTGCT
>NC_068984.1:25580305-25585316 GCF_001194135.2 Octopus bimaculoides
TATATATATATATATATATATATATATCTTTACACAACTCTGGTCAAGAAAGCTCTTTACTTTATTGCCAACTGCCACCAGTACAGATTTTCTCAGACACCTTGAAAACACGAAAAGATTTAAAATCAAAGTTATAGGCATCAAAACCATTAGTGAATTGTCTCATCTACAAATGTGTTCTGACTAAGTAACCACTCCATCTTAAAGCTATTATGTTTGACTATATGATCTACTAGAGATAAATCTATTCCAAGTACTAATGTATATGAATGTGCTGCATATGGTTCTGTGTTCCAAATTTATTCCATGCCTCATTCGTGTGTGTGTGTGTGCGTGCATGTGTGTGTGTGAGAGAGAGAGTATGTGCATGTGTGTGTGTGTGTGTGTGTTTTTTTTTTATAAAAATGTAAAGATAGAAATCTATGTACATGTTGTTGTTTGTACACATGGCTGTACCTATGAATATATTCATAGTTTTGAACAAAAGGAAATGGAATAATTTTATTTCAACAGTTCACAGTATTCCATGTCTTTCTGTGTCTGACCTACTTGAAAAAGTATAGTTCACTAAAATTACAAAAAAATAATTGGGTCAGTGAATCAGGACTTATGTTACAAATGCAAGAAATCTGCCAAAAGACTTAAATCTCTCTAACAGGATTATTTTACTTATTCCCCTCCAAAATACATTTATGTTTACAATGTAAGTTGACAAACAAATTCAAGTGTTTTCCTGCAATAATGATTTGGTCAAATGACTGTTGACAACCTACTAAAAGAAAGAAAGCATTGTATGCATGATTTTTCTCATTTACTTTCATCTCGTCTAAGCAGTATTCAATCCCATCCTGGATAAATGTTGGAAACTAATTAATTTCCACCACATCCTTTTCATTCTTATTTAAACATAAGCTGTCCACATTTAAAGTGCTTCTGTATGAGGACAATTTAAAATTTAGATTAAGTAGTTTTAATCAAAATAATGAAAAGTTTTGACTAAGGCTAAATTTGAAATATATTAATATTGAAATACTGAAATTAAAATTATTCTTTCCACTAAAGGCACAAGGCCAGAAATTTCAGGGAAGGGAGTTAGTTGATGACATCAACCCCAGTACTCAACTGCTACTTTTTTGTCGACCCCGAAAGGACAAAAAGGCAAAGGTGACCTTGGCAGTAATTGACTTCAAAATATAAAGAACTGGAAGAAATGCCGTGAAGTATTTTGTCCAGCATTCTAATGATTCTGTCAGCTCACCACCGTTACCTAATTTACAATAATTTAAAATAATACAAATATCACTGCATTTACTTAAATAAAGGTAGAACTGGAAGAGTTTGCACACAACTATGTTAAACCTAAGTTAAGGATTAGAGAAAGAAACCTAGTTGTTTCTTGCAATAAATACAAGTAAAAAAATTTTCATGGACACTTAAAATATTATTATGGACTCCCCCAACTTACTACTTTGCTTGCATGGACTGCTCAAAAAATCTGATAGGGACTCCCATATATCGACCCCTGTTGAGAACCACTAATCTAAGTCATTCTATATCATATCGTTACAATGAATTTGATGTTAGAACAGATATGCTATCAATTAGCATTACAACATATAAGCTCTCAACATATCTCTTCTCCACAGCAAAGCAACGTTCTCATAGCCAACAAAGGAACCTTTATATAGTTATCCCATCTGCAAAAAATTACTCCCAACCACTCAAAAAAACAAAAAGGCTAAAAAGCATATTCATGAATAATTTAATCCTAAAATAATGCCAAAAAAAGAAGTTATGGTCACAACTTGGCTGGAATGTCAAAGGAAAGCTAACAGAGAACACAACATGCATATCAACACAGTTAAAAATTTTCCTTTAAATTCAGTTCTGTATCAAACAGAAAATATAAGTATCATTTTCAAAAGATATGAATGTCTCTTTTCATAATACATACACAACTAGCACACATACAGACAACAAAGAAATGAAAATTCACTAAAGCATAACCTGGATCATAACAAAACATGACACAAAAAAACCTAAGCAGTTCCATTATATTCAACAAATTTCACACACAAACACACACACACACACACACACACACACACACACACAATTAGACATAACAAAAACACCCCATATACTAAACTCAGGCGCACACCAGACACAACACCCAGAAACAACAACAACAAAAAATTTAACTATAACAAAAAGGTTCACACTCAAAACAAAATACAGCATTGAAGTTGGGAAAGAGTCTCTACATGGTTGCACAGTATGCAAGAAATAGCAGCCAAATAGCCTCTAAACATGATTTCAAATTTTGGCACAAGGCCAGCAATTTCGAGGGTTGAGGTAAGTTGATTATATATCAACCTACCAACCCCAGTACTCAACTGGTACTTATTTTATTGACTCCGAAGACACAGTAACACAAAAGACATTAACATAATAAATATATGCATGGGTACAGGTATGGCTGTATGGTTGTCCCTGATTCTGTCTTTTCATCAAGTACTAGAAAAGCATGACGAAATCCCCAAGTTCAAAACACCCTAGAACAGTGGTTCTCTACCATTCTTTTCCCTATGGGCCCCTTTGATTCCTATTTTACTTGGATGGACCCTCATAACCATTCTGTGTTTAACCCTTAAGCATTCAGATTACTCAGTCAAATGCAATGCTTATATATTCACACTGTTTTCAATTAATCCGATATCGTGTAGCTTTGAGATTTCAATGATGTATACTTTTAGAATGATATTGTTGGATAGGTGTGAAAGGCCAGATCAAGTTGGTTTGAATGCAAAACATGTATAATATTTGGGCCGGATATGGTTGGTTTAAATGCTAAAGGGTTAAAAAATCCTATAGTATTTTTATATAATTAAATATTATTAGAAATTGTATTAAAAAATTGTTGAAATGTTTTATTTGTTGTAGAAGTATAACCAATTTATTGCACATAAACTTTAACCACAAGATCTTATAAGGACCCACATGTGTCATATGAACCCTCAAGTGCCATACAGAGCTGCAAGGGTCATATGGACCCTGGATGAGAACCACTGTTGCAGAACCTGAAGAAATCACAACACTAACAAATAAAGATTTTCAACTTTTCATATCAAAATTGTCAAATCCTCTGAATTTAAAAACTAGACAGAAAAAGTACCAAAACCTGACAAAGGCAACATCACACCCAAACACCTTTTTATTTGCACCTAAAACTGTGTAAAAACTTAATCTTGACATTAACAGTCCACTACATTCAACCATTACTTCCGTACCTCTTACAAATAATACATAACAGCTTCAATTCAAACTACCTGTTTTGTTTTTAAACCCCGTTCCCTGCCTAACAACTCAAATAGAATACTAACAAAAGCAAAAAAAAAACTGGTACTCTGATGGTTATGATGATAAGTGTTCCAGTTGATCCAATCAATGGAACAACCGCCTTGTGAAATTAACATGCAGGTGCCTGAGCACTCTACAGACACGTATACCCTTAACAGAGAGATTCAGCATGACAAAGAATGTAACGAGGCTGGCCTTTTGAAATACAAATACTACTCATTTTTGCCAACTGAGTACAACTGGAGCAGTGTGAAATTAAGTGTCTTGCTCAAGGGCACAACGCACCACCTGGTATCAAACTCATGACCTTAAAATCATGAGCCGAATACCCTAACCACTAAGCCACATACCTTCATAAATAAAATACTAAAAATTTTAATGAACAACAGGAGTGGCTGTGTAGTAAGTAGCTTGCTTACCAACCACATGGTCCCAGGTTCAGTCCCACTGCATGGCACCTTGGGCAAGTGTCTTCTACTATAGCCTTGGGCCGACCAAAGCCTTGTGAGTGGATTTGGTAGACGGAAACTGAAAGAAGCCCGTCGTATATGTATATATGTATGTATGTATGTATGTGTTTGTGTGTCTGTTTGTCCCCCCAGCATCACTTGACAACCAATGGTGGTGTGTTTACGTCCCCATAACTTAGCAGTTCGGCAAAAGAGAATGATAGAATAAGTACTAGGCTTACAAACAATAAGCTCTGGGGTTGATTTGCTCGACTATAAATGCGGTGCTCCAGCATGGCCGCAGTCAAGTGACTGAAACAAGTAAATGAGTGAGAGAGTAACACAAAATACTGGTTGGCAACTACTTCTTGGGCCTCCAAGAGTACACGGAATTCAATAACAAAAATATCTAGAACCTGTAGTCTCTCAAAAACTGTACAAGAATCTATTTTCTCAGCGACTCTTTTTAACTAACACTTATCTAACCTTCTCACAACCCACTCGGTAGAGCCGAGTAGACAGTTACTGTTCCTGACCTTTCTTCAAATACAGCTGCACAACTTCAACAACCACCTGCGCAACACACCATCAAACAGACGAAAAGTAGCACTTTTCAAATTTACCATCTTCCTTCAAACCAACAAGAAGTTGCTACATCTGTGAGAAATAGTAACCAAAATATCTTCAATTCATACACTAGTGTCTTTAAACAGCTAACAACACGTTGGATTATGTGATCCTAGAAATATAATGACTAAAAAATAGCAGTGTGATCAATGGTGGAAACTCTTTATTCATAGGTTTCATCAATTAGGGTTGAAATAAAGTTAAAATACAACAACCATTGCACTTTTTACTATCTAAACCCAAAACAACAAATTGAATTTTCGGATCTAGTTCAAAACGGGGGCACCAGTATTTTCTTAACGAAACACTTTGAAATTTGGGACACTGGTAGAATGTGTCATATAAAACATCTTTTTCTCTTAGTCTTCTTAACAAAAAAATGTACATCGCAAGTTATTTCATGTTAAAGTTGTATTTCTGTAATTTCAACCAATGACTGACGTCCATTCAGTCAAATACATTAAGTGCTGACTACGTAAACAAACGATTCTGGCGGTGATAAAATTATTATTTCCTTGTCAAAAAATGGCTGAAGCATATTGGCAGTATCTAATAAACCTTTCTATTATAGGCAC
>NC_068984.1:25585896-25597835 GCF_001194135.2 Octopus bimaculoides
CGTAAACACACTAGCGATGTTGGGGGGACAAACACAGACACACAAACACACAAACACACACACACACACACACACACACATATATATATATACATATATACGATGGGCTTCTTTCAGTTTCCGTCTACCAAATCCACTCACAAGGCTTTCGGCGGCCCAAGGCGATAGTTGAAGACACTTGCCCAAGGTGCCACGCAGTGGGTCTGAACCCGGAACCATGTGGTTCATAAGCAAGCTACTTACCACACAGCCACCTTTTGTTTCATTTTCTAGGGAAATTTCAAATGAGAATCTTTTACTTATATCATTCAGTATATTACCCCTTAATTTATTCCCTAAGCTTGTATTATTTTGAATTATCAAAAGAACAACTGGAACTATCCCTCAATCGAAGATCTAAAAACTATGAAGACAAGACTTATGAATTACTCACAGCTCAACAATATTCATAGCACATAAAAAACAAAATAAAGGGAAATAAAATGACAAACAAACATACAAAGAACATTCAAACAACAACTTTAATACAGAAACTAAGCTTCACCTTGGCTCATCATAAATCATGCAAGTTCTACCTGCATCTTTCATCTTTCACATGTTTCAGTTTTTGGACTGTGGCCACGTTGGGGCATCACCTTGAAGGGTTTAGTCAAACAAATCAACCCCAGTACATTTTATTTTTAAAGTTTAGTACTTGTTCTATCAGACACTTTTGCTGAACCACTAAGTTATGGGGCTGTAAACAAACCAACACCAGTTGTCAAGTGGTGGTGGAAAACAAACACAAATATCTCTCTCAGACACACACACACACAACAGCTCTCCTCACAGTTTCCTATTTCTTTATTGCCCACAAGGGGCTAAACATAGAGGGGACAAACAAGGACAGACAAAGGGATTAAGTCGATTACATCGACCACTAGTGCGTAACTGGTACTTAATTTATCGACCCCGAAAGGATGAAAGACAAAGTTGACCTCGGCGGAATTTGAACTCAGAACGTAAAAACAGACGAAATACCGCTAAGCATTTCGCCCGGCATGCTAACGTTTCTGCCAAATCGCGACCTTTTAGTTTCCATCTACCAATTTCTCACAGTTTCCATCTACCAATTTCTCACAGTTTCCATCTACCAATTTCACTCACAAGACATTGGTCAGTCCGAGGCTATAGTAGAAGACACTTGCCCAAGATGCCATACAGTGAGACTGAACTCAAAATCCACAGGGTTGCAAAGCAAGCTTTTTAACTACACAGACTACACAAAGAGCACCATATAGTGCACATTGCATCCTCACAAGCCATATATATATACAGACCTTCTCACAACACACTCAGTCTTAAACAACTAAAAGTACTTAAAAACAAAACATCATTTAATCATGCATTATGCACAGTTAGTTTCTGCAACAAGCCCCCCTACTAACACAATCCCCACCAAATTCTCAAATACCCAGACACATTAACAGCACTCCTAGAAAGTATCAAAATACCATCTTAAAGAACACAGTCAATCTAAACAAACACAAAAAGTACTTCTGACACAAAAATAGCTGTTACAGCACAGTAATATCCATAAACACTAGGCTATGATGCATATAAGTAGAGAGAAGAGCAACAACTGTGAACAGCAACAGTTGTGATCCAACCAAGCCACTCTCAGTAGCAACCATTGAAACCACCAGCAGAAGATGTGCAAAGATGAAATGACAGGGCTTCTACATGGTCACTCAAATTGCTAGAAATAGCAGCCAAATCTTCCTCAAGTCATATCCTACCATCTTAAACAAGCGAAGAACACAGTAGATAACGTATCCTATAATAGCTCCAAATGAAGATAGAATGATTACAGCTGGAATACTTATGGCCGTAAGTCTGCTCAATCTGGGATGAGACAATAACTCAAAATAAGAACTAATTTGGACTTTGACAACCCATCCAGCCAATACAAAGTAGACATAAAAAAAAGATAATGATGGCAACAATAGTATGTGAATGTGTGTGCATTTAGGCTTGCAATGAGAAACAAAAAGGACTCATTACATATAGTAATGTTTTTTTTTCATTTTTCAAGATAGAAGTTTCTGTCAATTTATTGCTTGAAGCTTCAACTCCAAGAGGGAGAGAAGGGGAGTGAGTGAGTGAGTCAGAGAAAGATAGGCACAGAGAGAGGGGGGGGGGAGCTGAAAACACTTTAAAACTTCAAGTTTTGTGTATAACACTTGAAATTATGTTTGTACATGCTTTATATAAGTGAATCTGGTCTTCCCAATCAGGAAGTAAGTAATCTCGGTGCCTAACTAAATAGGTTATGTTCTTGTCCAATCACAAAACACAACTGAGATAATCCAGAACCTGTAAAACTTGCAGTCACCATTTTATGTAAAAACAAACAAAAAAACAAAAAAATTGCCTACAACTATATTTTCTCACGTCTGAATAGGAGAATAGGGAAGATTTACTGAGACACATTTTAAAGTTATGCAGGTATGGCTGTGTAGTAAGAAGTTTGCTTCTCAACCATATGGTTCCAGGTTCAGTTCCTCTGTGTAGCACCTTGTGGCTGGATTTGGAAAACGGAAACTGAAAGAAGCCCATTGAGTATCTATATTTCTTTTATGTTTTACTTCTTGTTTCAGTCACTAGACTCCAGTTACACACACACACATACTTTATACATACATGACAAGCTTCTTTCAGTTTCCGTTTAACCCTTTCGTTACCAACCCGGCTGGCTCTGAGTACAAATGTCTTGTTTTCACAAGTTTTGAATTAAAATCTTCCACCAAACCTTAGTCACAATTTATGTTCTTAACACCAATTGAATGATAACTAAGTTATTTTACTAAATTCTTTGTTATATTTAAAGTAATTGAAAGAAACACAGAGCATCTCAAAATAAATACAGTAACGAAAGGGTTAACAAATCCACTCATAAGACTTTAGTCAGCCTGGAGTTATAGTAGATGACACTTGCCCATGGTACCATACAGTGGGACTGAAGCAAATGGTTGGGAAGCAAACTTGGCAGTTTGGCAAAAGCAACTGACGTTAAATAAGTACCAGACTTTAGAAAAAATAAGTACTGGGGTAAATTCATTCAACTAAACCCCTAGCATGATCACAGCCCAATGACTGAAACAAGTAAAATATAAAAGATTCCACCAATAATTCAGTTTCTGTGATCAGAATAAGTTAAATAAACATAGTTGAAAATTCTATTTCTCTCATAAAATACAGCAGATTTTGTAACGACAGCTAATTAAAGTATCTTAGCAACAAAGTAATTAGATTAAGGAGAGAATATTTGCAAATAGGTAAAATGAGACAATAATTTAACTTTATTTCAAAGACTGTTCAGCTAAGCATATTTTCTTCTATAATGGTTTATGAAGGAAAAAATAATCTTTATCATATTTCGGTTTAGTATACTCTCTTTTACTCTTTTACTTGTTTCAGTCTTTTGACTGTGGCCATGCTGGAGCACCGCCTTTAGTCGAGCAATTCAACCCCAGGACTTATTCTTTGGAAGCCTAGTACTTATTCTATTGGTCTCTTTTGCCGAACCGCTAAGTTACGGGGACGTAAACACACCAGCATCGGTTGTCAAGCGATGTTGGGGGGACAAACACAGACACACAAACACATACACACATATATATATATATATATATATATATATATATACATATATACGACGGGCTTCTTTCAGTTTCCGTCTACCAAATCCACTCACAAGGCTTTGGTCGGCCCGAGGCTATAGTAGAAGACACTTGCCCAAGGTGCCACACAGTGGGACTGAACCTGGAACCATGTGGTTGGTAAGCAAGCTACTTACCACACAGCCACTCCTACGCCTATTGGAAATTTAGTTGGTTACATAACTATTGTGAAGGCACATAGCCCAATGGTTAGTGTTACACTTACAATCTAGCGATTGTGAGTTCATTTCACATTGCTCCAGTCCACTCAGCTGTAAATGGATAATCCTGCAACAGACTGACCTTCCAATCAGGGTGAATGTTGGCCTGCTTGCTTAGCCAGCAGGATGGCATCAGCCAAACGCTAAAAATTATGCAAGAGCACATTGTGACCAGCAATATATAATAGCATCTAATAGTCTGGTCAATCATGTGATCACATAACCATTAGCTAATCCAGTATTTTCTCTGGTAATGTAAATGAGTTTTGTCCTCTATCTCTGAACCCCACAGTAATCAGTATGCAAGATATTTTCTGCTTCAGAATATTAACTTCCAACTCATAACATATCCACTTATTTCTCTCAATTATTAATGCTTATCTTTTAATCTTTTATTTGTTTCAGCCATTGGGCTTCAGCCATGCTGGAGCACCACCTTGAAGGATTTTAGTCAAACAAATCAGCCACAGTACTTATTTTTATGTCTGGTATGTTATGTTTGTCAAACTAAGTTACAGGGATGTAAACAAATCAATACTGGTTGTAAAAGAGGTGGGAAGAGGAACAGAGAGAGAGAGACAGAAAGACACCCCACCATATATATGGTATTACAAGCTATAGTGTGGTACCATCTCTACCTATAGCACAAAAATATCTGGAACGGGTAGTGGGTTAGATAATAACAATACAAAATGAAAGAATGAATATATAGTGTGTGTGTTTATTTGGCAAAAACAAAATAAAAAATGACCATCCCAAAATACAGCAATAAAAAATGAAAATATTTATTGAGAAAAAAAAAGTATATACAAGAAATAAAATGTCTGTTAAGTAATGTGCAAGTGGTATGACTTTATCCGCTATTAAAATAATTTCTAAGCATGCCCACTAAGCAGTACTCTGTTCAACCATTATATGGCCTTTTTTACCCGCAATATAATTTCTACTTATTATATATAATTATGCTTATAAGTCATATACATTAACCAGATTCTAACATGTTTTTTTTTTTACATAAACACCATCATTACTTCTGATATGTAGTTGATACCTTTTCTTTAATCATATGAGATGTATTTGGAAATTTGGAAATCAATAACAGACTTGCAATTTTTCTTCCTTTTTTTTTCTGGGTCTCAACAACTACAAACTCAACTTATCTTTTATGATAGTAAAAGCAACAGAGAGAAAAAAAATCTGCTGTAGTAAAGCTTTTGGCCATTTATGCAAAGCTGACTTGGATTTGTAAATAAAGAATTTTAAAAACACAGTAAACAAACTATTTATATTGTGCATGAGTTTTAAGAATTCAAATCATTATGCAATATTTAAGGAGAGTAGCTGTTTTATTAGGGCTGGCAAAAGAGTTATTTAGTGGTTTGATCTACTCAGAATAGGAACTAAGTTTTCTTTAACAAACTCCATAACATCTTTAAAATGGGACTTCATGATATGTTTTAAATTTTAGGACGATATATTCACAATGAAGATAAGATATAGTAAGAACATTTATCGTTATCATCTAATGTTCACTTTTCCATGCTTGCATGGCTCAAATGGAATTTTTATTGAGACAAATTTTCTACAGTTGGTTGCCTTTCCTGTTGCCAACCTGCACCTATTTCCAAGCATGGAAATATTTCCCCATGGCTAAACATGTTTTGTACAGAAGACTGAAAAGAAAAACACATCACTTGTATGATGGTGATGCTCGTTTACAACCATCATGTAATGTCAAAACAAAGATACACACACACACACACACACACACACACACACACACACACACACACACACATGTCCAACCCATACCAGCATGGAAAACAGACACTAAATGATGATGATGATGATGATGATATGCACACACTCACAATCACACATGCATATATACATACATACACATACAACAGGCTTCTTCCAGTTTCCATCTATCAAATCCACTCACAAGGCTTAGGATGGCTCGTGGCTATTGTAGAAGACACTTGTGCAAGATGCCATACAATGAGTATCTTCTATAGCTCTGTGCTGACCAAACCCTTGTAAGTGGAGTGGAGTAAAATTTCATATTAGACATGCATTCACCAACCTAGAAATATAATACAGAAAAGTTGATGAGACTAAGGACTGAAATTAGATCAAGGAATCGAAAAGCCACTTCATATGTAACTGTTGCTTTTCACAATATCAGTTTTCTGTCACCAAAAAGACTTCTTTTATTTCATTTCAAAGTTTCAGCTCAGAGCTGCGGCCATGCTGAAAAATAATCAATACAAACTAGTAATTGCATATATATTTAATCATTAATTTAAACATGACTTGAAGTGTTATTAATGGTTTTGGTTGAACCCTATCATAAGTGTTGAGTAAAAAAAAAAAAAACAGGTGATAACACACACTTAATGCTCAAAAGTAATGTAATTAATTGAAAAAGGGAATGATGTAAATGATACTAAAAATAAGGTAGAGATTCTGTCAACAGTAACAATATCAAAAGACAAACACTATTAGATGGGTTATACTTGTGTGTGTCAAATTAATTGGAGCAGATTATATTTGCTGTGTGGTTAATCATTATTACCTCTGCCTTCACTAAGGCAGAGGTATTGTTTTCAGTCGCATTTGTTTGTTTATCCATGGACAAGATATCTCAAGAACTGCTGGATGGATTTGGACGAAACTCTCAAGGATGTTTGGTCTCATGACTGGCACAAACTGATTAGATTTTGGGATCAATCCAGTACTGAACAAGGATTCTGGATTATTCTGGATTATGACTTCTTTTTCACAAAGATTATTTTATGGAGGGCAGTTCTGCAATGATGGAGATGAGAGCAACTTGCACCTTTCTGACACTGAACCTGATGCCTCATCTTCTGATGAATTCCATGTCTCCACAACTATTGATTCAATTTTAAAATCATCTCAGAAAGACAAAGAAATGTGTTACTCTCTTTACTTCTTTCAGTCATTTGAATGCAGCCATGCTGGAGCACTGCCTTTAGTCGAGCAAATCGACCCCAGGACTTATTCTTTGGAAGCCTAGTACTTATTCTATCGGTCTCTTTTGCTGAACTGCTAAGTTACAGGGACGTAAACACACTAGCATCAGTTGTCAAGCAATGTTGGGGGGACAAACACACATACACAAACACACACATACATATATATATATATATATATACATATATATACGACGGACTTCTTTTAGTTTCCGTCTACCAAATCCACTCACAAGGCTTTGGTCGGCCCAAGGCTATAGTAGAAGACACTTGCCCAAGGTGCCATGCAGTGGGACTGAACCCAGAACCATGTGGTCGGTAAGCAAGCTACTTACCACACAGCCCGTACATTTCCTAAAATTTTAAGTAATGTATTTTGAACTACAGTAATGTGGGGATCCATAAGAAGAAAAAAAACACCTCCACTGGAACTCACCAGTGACTTCCATGATATATTAAGAATATAGCATGGGGAGCCACCAATGACTGCCATGGTAGGCAAAATCTTAAAATATCCTCGTCCTGCTCAAACAAATATGACACACAAAGCATATACCATACTTAGTCTTATCTGAGATGATGTCACAACATTTTGTCACGCAGAGAACACTCCAGACTAGTAATGATGAATGAAAGGGAAATTTGGTTTGCAATGTAGTTGACTTGATTCTTCAATATTTATTATAGTTTATCAGTGACGGAAATCTTTAACATGTCTATGGCTAGACCAGCCATCTCCATATTCGAAATTCTAAGTATTTACCAAAAGCAAACTATGACACAAAACTCATGAATAGAGAATACAGAAAAACTAGGTTAAAATTGCTTGATTAAGTAAGTATACAGTAGTAAGGAAGATGATAGCAAGGAAGAACTATTCATTAACGGTAAAATAAGACAATGATAAAGAAACAGGTTATAACAAAATAAATCTATAAAAGTAAGGTTTCCAAGGAAATATATTTTGGGTGTGCTAAGTAAGTGTTGTACACCCACCATCTTTAAAATAACTTTGCTTTTACAGTATCATCATATAATAATCTGATCATTTGTTTTCAAATCTAATACACATTCACAGAGATTTAAGTCAGTTGTATTATGTATAGAAAGGGCCTTAGATTTGTTTATTTTTGTATAATACTTTATACCAGAAGCATAGACTCAGCAAAGTAGCACACCTTGTGACAACAACTACCAAGCGCCACCGGAATATATATGGAAGATATAGAATGTTAGAGAGAATGTGAACAAATATTTGTTCAAACAACAAAACATGTGTAGCCATGAGTCAAGCTGTTAGAATGTACAACCATATATGAAAACATTTTTTTTTTAATGAGCCAATGAGTGAAGCATCTACAGGATTGCTCAACCTGCAAGAAATAGCAGCCAAATCACCCTCAAATCCCACCTTACTGTCTGCCTTAAAGAAGGAAGGCCATGTTGGAATCCTAAGCATACTATGTCTGAAAATAAGAAGTGATGGACATGGATAGAATGCCATTTATCATAGGTCTACTTCAAGATTGATCAGGAGTTAAACAAAAACTTTTTTTTTAAATATAATCCTCAAAATATATATCACTGTATCTAGCTATGACTGATCATCGTTTTGGCATCCACTTTTCTATATTTGCATGAATCAAACAAACTTAAGGAGGCATTTTTTCTACAACTGGATGCTCTTCCTGTTAGTAATCCTCACTGGTTTCCAAACAAGGTAATATTTCTCCTAACTCTTTGAACATAAACAACAGAATCACCTGGCATGTTCTGGAGGAAAACTGAAAATGAATGGCATTGCTTGTATGATGGTGAAAGATTTATTTACAATTAGTATGTGATGTCAAGACATGAAAACACACACACATTCACAGGAATTTGGGAATCTGTCTTCTACAACAGTTCCAGGCCAAACAAATCCATGTACATGGATTTCATAGAGGAAAACTGAAAGAAGCCTGTCATGTGAGAAAAAGAGAGAGAGTGAGAGAGTTTGCGTGTGTACCCTGTGCATGCATGCACACATGCACATACATTTATCTTTGTAATTATTTACATTTGTGTTTCTCCAAAAACTACTGCACTACAACCAGTGACAGTGTTGCCATTTCCCATCTGATAGCATTGCACCTTCAAAGATGTGCACAATAAGAGATGCCTTACTTGAAAAACAGGTGAAAGTTAATGACAAGAGGGGCATCCAGCTGTAAAATAATATCTCAATAACATACTCATCTAACCCATGCTACTATGGAAAAACAGACAAGAATACTTTCAATTTCCATCCACTAAGTTCATTCACAAGCTTATGGTCAACCCAAGGCCATAGTAGAAGTCACTTGTCCAAGGTGCTGTGCAGTGGGACTGAACCTAAAACCCATGTGGTTATGAAGCATATTTCTTAACCACTCAGCCATAACTTAAAAAATGTGCTCAACAGCATAACAGAGACAACATAAACTTCAAAAAATATTTAGAAATTGGTGATTTATAATATATTCTTAGTGGTTCCTCCATATAATATATGGCACAGCAAAGAGGAGGGCCATAAATTCCATTACTGAAACTACAGAAAAGGCCACTAGGTGGCTTTGTATAAAGAGAATAGAGCAGTAGTTTGATGCTATTGGGATGCAATGTGGGACCTGATGAACCCTGGTTAGACCCAATGGCTGAGGGGTAGTCTCGTATTGAACAACCCAAAATCACCTGAGACCCCAGGAACATCACCAATGGTGCATCCCAGACCATCTGTGAGATGTGTCTTAGAACTAGTTTTAAGTCTTTATAATGCTGAGTTGTATATAAGCAAGTAGGTAGATAAAAGTAGCTATTTCCAGAAGTCTTTGCTCCTATCCGCTATCTATATCTCATCACAGAAATATTAATCCTTAACTATGAAATAAGTTTATATGATAAGAACACCAAATGCTTCATTCTTTTTAAATAAAGAAAAGCATTCATATATCACTCACTCATAGTAAACCTAATTCCAAAACTGGTTGTACTTTCAAAAACGTCTATAAAATATATATTTATGAAGTCGTGTGGCCTACTGGTTAAGGTTGTTTGACTCATGATCGTTAGGTTGTGGATTCAATTCCTAGACTAGGTGATGTGTTATTTCCTGGAATAAGGTTCTTTACTTCATGTCACTCCAGTCTGTTTAGCTATAATGAAAACTGGTCAAGATGCTGGTGGTACAAATCTCTCTCCACCCAGCTATCACATCCTGGATGATCAGCCAGGTAAAGGCCAAGAGAATATTTATGTCTGCCCTCAACTACCAAAAACAGGATCAAAGGTCCTTCCCAAGCCATAGGCTTGAAAAGACCAATTTCCCAGGTTCTGTGCATATGTGCTCCCCCACTGGATATGGCACCAGTTCATTACAGGACTACTCATTTTTGACAGCTGAGTGAATTGGAGCAATGTAAAATGAAGAGTTTTGCTCAAGAACACAACGTATCACCCAGTTAGGAATAGAAACCACAATCTTACAATCATGAGCGCAACACCTTAACCACTAAGCCACACGACTCTGCACCCTCAGCTACATTGACACCTAAAACAATTAGCAAAACCATGGTCCATGTTACCAAGCCAAACTCACTCACAAGTGACAAATGCCTGTACTAATATGTATTTAATAGTGCAATTTTTTACATTTAAAACTTTTTTTTCCCTCTATTTTATGTAATTTAATCAGTTCTAAAAAATTACTATTTACTCTACATGTTATTTCAATAAATACTTAATTCAATTAGAATAAAAAACGATTTATCTTTGCAAAGAAATTTATCATTCTGCCATGTTTCCTATATACTTGCCTTCATTCAAAGTAAAGAAAAAGAGAGTCACAGTTTATTCCAAGATTCGTAAAACTTTCATTTAACTCAACTGTATTCTTCAATGCTCATGAACATATGTATATAAATGTGTATAAGTATAAAATAATATATATGTAAATATGCACATGTACTTTTTATATATGTGTGTCTGTGTGCATATGTGTGTGTGTGTGTGTATATATATATATATATACAAACACATACACACATATATCAGTATGTATTACATTGCATAGTATTATGAACATTTCTTTCAATGTCTCAGACAAACATTCCTTAAGAAAGAAAGAAAAAAAGTTGGGAATTTTTTTGTCAAATTAAATCCAGATTTGCTGTGTTGGTTTGGCCTATTAATTTTAAAATGATTTTTTTTTTTAAGTGAATATACTATATTACAGAAATATTTGCTTTTAATACTGTCTTGGGTGAAATTTACGAGCAATTAAGAATATAAGAATATATAATGAAATCCTTAATAAGATTTTTGGTCTTAATATATACTTTTTTTTTTTTTATAATATCAGACTTATGTCATCAAGACTCTTGGAGAATTTAGAACAGTGGAATAACAGAAATGGTAATGCACAGAGCAAATTACCCTGAAGTATTTAGCTAAGTTTTTTCTTCCTACTTTAACATTCCAAGTTCAAAATTTGTTAGGGTTGACCTTCCTTTTAGTTCTCGAAGGCCAGAAAGTTGGTATCAATAATGTAATGAAACGATTCACTTCACTTGATTACATCGTTTTCTTGAATATTTGCAGCATTTACTATTAGAAATTATGCTTTCATGTTCTCATAATAAATTTGGACAAAGCAAACCAGTCATCATTTAGGGGTTTAATGTGAGCCAATGGGTCTATCAGTATGTTTATGTGAACGCAAGAGTACGTGTGTATATGAATGTCTGTGTATATATAAATGTGTATGTATGAGTTTGCTTATGTATAAGTGTTTATAAGTATGTTTATGTATGTGTTTGTGTATATGTGTATTTGTGTGTGTATATGTATGTGTTTGTGTGTGTGTGTATACATGTGTTTGTATCATCATCATCATCATCATCGTTTAACGTCCACTTTCCATGCTAGCATGGGTTGGACGATTTGACTGAGGACTGGTGAAACCGGATGGCAACACCAGGCTCCAGTCTGATTTGGCAGAG
>NC_068984.1:25598479-25605119 GCF_001194135.2 Octopus bimaculoides
ATATATATAAACACATGAATGCATATGCATGAGTATGTTTATGAATTTGTGCATATCATAATCATTTAACATCCATGCTCCCTGCTGGCATGGGTTGTGAGAGTGTGAGTGAGAGAGAATGTGTGTGTGTGTGTGTGTGCACGTGTGTGTGTGTGTGTGTGTGCAAGTGCGTGCATGGACATGTATGTATTACATTGTACACCATAAAAAATTTCTATTTTTTCTGAAATGTTTCAGAAAGAAATTCCAGTAATAGAGGGGATGTTTGTTTTTTGTGGGTTTTTTTTTTCCTTTTGTCATATTAAATCCCGGTTATATAACTGAAATTTAATTCTTCTCCTTCTTCCCCCTACCCATCCGGGTGAAGGATCAGTTTTGAAAGATTAGACGTTTTTTTCTCACCACATCATACAAACTTAACCAAACTCACAAACGTCACTGTATATTTTTTGCCAACACAAATATCCTGTTTCCCCTGACTGTTTTTTACCATAGAAAAAGTCAAAACAATTTTGAGAAGCCATTGGCTTTCAGTTATATCCTTCTATTGAGCACTATAAAGACTGCTACTTAATGCTTAAGTATAATCGAATAAACTTTCTAAGGTAGAATGATACAAATATAGAAAGATAATAGTAACAATAGCAGTGTAATCTTTTAGTATTTTTTAAACTCATTTCAGAAGCTGTCAAAGACAGTTATTTAATTTAATAATTAACATTTTTGCTCTGTCTGAAGAAAAATGTATATCCAAAAGAAAAAAATTTAAACAATGCTACAAATTTAAGACTTCACAATTTAAATTTATACAACATGCCTTCAAAATTAGAAATCATAAATCACACATTTAAATTATATCAATATACAAATTTATCAAATTTAACAAATATTTATAATTTGCTTGATCAATATAATATTAAACTGTACAAAGAAATCTAAGAATATTAAGTTGTTGTTTGCAGTGAACATTGAGATCTGAAACAATGACTTGCATGTTTATTCTAAATATGTTTTGGCAGATTTTAATGCAAATATATTAATCGTAGTTGTGTAATTGGTGCAAGGGATTCTGCAACACTGGTGTTTCAATATGTCGTATCTCATCAGCCAGAAGTATCTGGACTTTTGAGTCTTGACAAGAGCTGATGGATTTTTGTTTATAGTTTCAGCAAACAAGAACACAAAGAAATAAAAATGAAAAGAAGACATATACAGTAAGTGAAAAGATAATTACCCAGAGACTTCTAAATAGATAAAAGCATCTTTTATTGTAGGTTATTTTAGACATTATTGAATTTCATATTGCTGAGCCTCCTAACTAAATTCTGAAATTCTTTCTCTGTCACTAATAACACTGTCAAAAAACTTAACAACAAGTTATTCAAGGAAGCTCAACATAAAAGAAATTGCAGCCAAATCTTCTTCCCTATCATCTTTGAAAGTAATTAAATATGCATATTATATTCAGTATTAAATTAATACTGAAGACTATAGATCAGAAAGTAAAACAAAACAAAAATTCTGCAATACAACACTAATGACATTAAAAACACTTTTATGGAACTAAAGGATTTTATGATCATTCTTAATGTTCACATAATAATAATTCAGTAAATGCTCCTACTACTAGAACATCAAATATCAACCATTGCAAACTATACTCAAATCAGGGTGGACAAAATGAGGTGAACCCTATACATAAAACTTGCATCTATGATATAGATATCACAATTTAAATTCATCAATACAGAACAATAAGATATGAGAAATCCAAACTTTTGAAATAAACTAGTGACATGAAGCATATATTAACATTATAAACCCATGTGCATACATACACACACACATATATATATATATATATATATATATATATATACACATAGACAGGAACACATAGGAAGAATATGTACCTTACACCTAAGACACAATTTCGATCACTTTCTTTCATCAGACACCTAAAATACTATAGGGAATAAAAACTCAAAACCCTCAGGGCCACACAAAACCATATACACTTAAAACAGCCAGGTCTTGAATGAATCATTGCATTCAACATTTACAAATACTCATACTGAAACTATCAGATTTCTGGATGCTAGATAAGATTTTAAGGATTATATAATGGAACAAAAACCTAATTGAAGTATTATAATTAAGACCCATCACCTTTTCATGTCCATCCTCAAAAATTCTGGAAAAGCTAGTCTTTAACATCACTAATCCACATATTTCCCACTCCAAATCACATGGATTTAGATCACTAGACTCTACACTAACACTACCCACAAACTTGGTAAAGAAAATATAGGATGGCTTCAACAACAAAAAATAAAATTCTAAAATGCCCCATTCTAACTAGAGTCAACATTAGCAAAGCTTTCAGCTATATTCCCTGTTTTGCACTCATACAAAAAATATTCAACATCATCTTAAGACAGATTCTTCAAGGTGAACCAAGCATCAGGAGGTTCAAGAGGTAGACCAAGAATGAGACAGCTGGATAATATCCACTTTCATTTGATCATGCTTCAGAATTTAACCAAGAAGAGTAATGATGGTTGCTTCTGATAGGATACTATGGAAGAAGAGCCTGAGGACTAACCACATGACCCTCCCAAGAATAGTGAGCAGAGAAGATAACTAGATGGATGAATCTTATGGCACATGGCTCAGTGGTTAGAGCGTCGAGCATCGATCGTGAGGTTGTGAGTTCAAATCCTGGACTGGGCTGGGTGTTGTGTTCTTGAGCAAGACACTTTATTTCACGTTGCTCCAGTTCACTCAGATGTAGAAATGAGTTGCGACGTCACAGGTGCCAAGCTGTGTCAGCCTTGGCTTTTCCCTTGGATAACACTGGTAGCGTGGAGAGGGGAGGCCGATATGCATGGGCGATTGCTAGTCTTCCATAAACAATCTTGCCCAGACTTGTGCCTAGGAGGGTAACTTTCTAGGTGCAATCCCATGGTCAGTCATGACCAAAGGGGGTCTCAGCAAGGAACAACACAAAATACTTGCTAATAGACTACCACTTGGCTATGAAGCTAATGTAATGGACAGAAACAACACTTCCAAAACTTGTATTTTCCCAAGTGAAGTACCATAGAAATCAGTCCTTTCCTCTCGTACTTTTCAACTTATCCAGACATGACTTCCCCACATTTCTACCAAACATACAGACATCACACACTTTTTTCCCTCCAGACACTGCTGCACAACTACTCTAACTCTATACAAATCATCAAGAAACTCAACTTTACAATAGATTTTGAAGTAGCACCTAACAAATCCAGTCTCCTTTCTTACCAGCCAGGTCGTAAAACATCAAATACAACCAACTCACACATTTCACAATATACCACACACATACATACACACACTCACAACAAAGGACAAAAATACAAAGAGGTACATACAACTTCTCCACAACATACAGAAAACAGTAAATAAAGCAAAACAATGCACAAAACATACTTTAAAAAATAAGAAATACTACAGATGAGTAACAGAAACAACAATGATGTATGAACAATATACTAGATCTCCACAGACTATGCCTGTCCCGAGTGCTCAAACTCTCCACTATCAAGCACAACAAACAACAAAGAAAGCAACACAGTACACCAACAGGTTCCACACAGTTCACACCAACAGACATAATGAAATCAAAATATTAAAAGTGAAAGATAACTTGGCCATGGAAGGGTTACAGGTTGTTACTCCAGCATGCTTCAAACCCCTATAAGTCTTCCACTAAATAAAAACCAATCCCAAATCTGGATATTTAGGAGTAAGTTTTTTTCTTTTATAGTAGCACACTGTAGTAACAAACTTTACCTCTTCCATGACCAAGCAATCTTTCGTTTTTAGTTACTCAGTGTTTGAGAAACTGAGACCAACAGAATAAGTACCAGCCTTGTTCTCAACTGGGGTCCATATAAGATTTTTGGGGGTCCACACAGCAAAATAGTAAATTGGAGATCCACAATAGTATTTTAAGGGCCCCTGAAAAAATTTTGCTTTAGATGTGTGTATTGGTATGTATTGCAGGAAACAGGTTTCTTTCTCTAATGTTTTACATAGTTCAACCTACACAAGTTAACCCATTACCTCCCATAATACTATTAACTGGAATTTTTTTATGAAACTTTGATTTCTAGCATAAAACAAACAGCCTTAGAAACAAGCTGGAATGATCAAAATAATATTTCAAAATAACATTTCAAAATAACATTTTAAATAGAAATAAGCGAGAGATATTGGGTGAAAAATTAGCAAACCTCATTTGAATATCAGAGAAATATACCTAGTAGATATAGCAAAAAGGTTAGATATGTGTAAATATTGACAGATAATTACGAAATTTGTAATTTTTAAGTGATCTCATATGAGATCACTGGTAGGTAATGGGTTAATGTGTGCAAAACAAAATAGGAATTTTGAAAGAAGTACCTATAAAACTTTTTTAAACATCAAATGGCTATGGGGGTCTACCAGCATAAAGCAGTAATCAAAGGGATCCATAGATAAAAGATGGTTGAGATCCCCTGAACTAAAGCTTTCAAGATCATGCCTTAGCATGGCCGCAGTCCAATGTTGAAACCAGTAAAAATCTAAATAGAAAATAAAATAGGCAATCTGAATTTATAGACTCAGGATCTTCAAGTATTAAACTTACTCCTGCCAGTCACAAAGGCCTAACCTATACGAAATAATCAGGGATGACCAAAGAACTTGAGTTTCTTTTACACCTCCTGTCAGTAGAGATCAGTAGTTACTCAGTGAATATTTACAAAATTCCTTTCTTTCTTTCTTTCTTTCTCTCTCTCTCTCTCTTTCTCCTACCTTTTAAAGCAATTACTTATTACTCATAGATCACTCATCAGAAAATTATCTCTGCTAAGTCATGGCATGGTGGATTAAAAAAATTTTTTTTAAACTAAAAGAAAAACTTATTTCTATCAACCAAAACTGATTTCAGCTTGTCAAACATGCCAGGCTACTTTCAAACAACACTTCTGTTAACATTTAGGATTCATAAATGATGATCGAGAAAGTATACTTGTTAGCTTAAGATAGCAAAACCCAGACAGCTGTCAATCCAAGTTATTCACAACAGACTAAAAACTGCTGTAATCTTCAATAATTTTAGCCTCATGCTGCAACAGTTTAATATTAAAATTTAACCACCGGTTCATAACAAATCTTACAATCTCTGTTGTTGTAGTTGTTGCTTAGCCCCAAGACAGCTCTGATGGAGAAAACTTACAATCAAAAATATTTAAGTCATGATCATCTTGATTTTTGTTCATGTTGGACTACATTCTCCAGTGCATCGTTACATTTTTAACAAAGTATAGTATGATTTTAGGGCAACTTGCCTGCTATTCTGAGGCAGGTTGAATGACCATACAGAAGATCCATCACTGGCTTCAACAATATATGTCATTTCTAATGGTAGAATTGATTGTAATGTATGATGGCTATTGTTGTTGTTGTTGTTGGCACTCCGTCGCTTACGACGTCGAGGGTTCCAGTTGATCCGATCAACGGAACAGCCTGCTCGTGAAATTAACGTGCAAGTGGCTGAGCACTCCACAGGCACATGTACCCTCAACGTAGTTCTAGTGGGTATTCGCTCAATAAACACTCACAACGCCCGGTCTGGGAATTGAAACCGCGATCCTATGACCGTGAGTCCGCTACCCTAACCACTGGGCCATTGCACCTTCACATGATGGCTATATCTAAATTTTAAAAATACTATTTCATTCAGTATCTCAAATGTCAACAAAACTGGTGAATATATGTGTTAACTTCACATATATACACATACCTATATATATGTAAGTGTGCGTGTACCCAAATAGGATCAACTGTGCTTTAGATCTACCTCATTAGCTATGGTACTGCTTCAATGCAAACATATTGGATTGGATTGCCTATGTTCAGTTCACTGCAGGACAAATGCCTTAGGATGTTCTCTCCACCAAAGAATGGCTTGAAATCATATTCATCTCATGAGCCTACTCTGCCACACTGGCATGACATTGCTTGGTAGAAGGATGTAGTCTTTATATTCATACTCAGGAACAGATAAGTCAACTATATCAACCCTAATGCTCGACTGGTACTTATTTTATTGACACCAAAAAGATGAAAGGCAAAGTATACCTGGGAGGAATTTGAACTCAGAGAACATAAAGATGGACAAAATACTGCTAAGCATTTTGTCAAGCATGCTAACAATTCTGTCAGCTCACCTTATAAACATAGTATAATATAATATAAAGAAAGTAGCACATAGATAACTGGCCACTAACCTTCTTAGAGACTAAATGAATTCTAAATTCTAGTTTAGCATAGGAAAGAAACACCATTCTAGCCCAACTGTCTAAAGAACTATTTTGTTTTCTCACCTCGACTAACAAGGTTATTCAAATACTGGAGGAATATTTTGCAAGTTAAGCCAGTTGCCTCTAGTTTAATAAATACATAAAAAAAAACCACTTTACATTTGTACATCGGTAAGAAAATATATAAACATTATATAATATTCAGACACATGCATACACACACACACACACACACACACACACACACACACACACACACACACACACACACACACACACACACA
>NC_068984.1:25605603-25606904 GCF_001194135.2 Octopus bimaculoides
TCTCTCTCTCTCTCTCTCTCTCTCTCTCTCTCTCTCTCTCTCTCTCTCTCTCACACACACACACACACACAGAATGGTTCTCAAATACATAAAAAAAAGCCTGAAATAAGATAACCACTGTTATAAATGATTCATGTAATTTTGATTTTTGTCAGACTATGACACAAAATAGTAAGCAGGGAAAAGTATTGGAGTCCCAGCTTTCACTGCTGTCAGTGTTTTGACATGAACTTAATAATCCACATGCCTGAATTTAAGGAACTGGAAAACATGAAACAGACTTTTATCTTCTAACCAAAAGAGACTTAACCCTTGTCTGTTAAGAATCTAACATCAGCCTCAGGTTTATGAATCACAAGAGTTCATAAAATGATTGAATGAATGAAACACATCTCAAAAGTGGTAGAGTTATTTTGTAAATGACCCTATGTTTTCCTGTTCAATTACTAGTAGGAGTTTCCATAGAACTAGATATACCAGTGATACACCAGTACCACTCCACCAAAAACGAGCAAAACCAACTGTATTGCCCATGACATGAGCAAAGTCTTCACCCATCCTTCATTACTTAGGTTGAAAGTTCTCTCCAGACTATTCCATTACAGAATGGTAACATGCCTCTCTCTGGTCTTTATTCTATAAGCTTTAGGGTACTTCAAAGTTTGGTTATGACACCTATACACTTTTTTGTAAACATCAATGACTTGTTCACAGGCAATTCTAATCATACATACCCCTATGCAGATACTATCATGCCTAACTCCGTCTTAACATTTAGTACAGTCGTCACCATAAATGCTTCTACCAGACCTTGAAAACAATTCCACTAGGAGACATGAGAACCACATTTCATAAAGAAGTGCTGAGCTCTAATTGTGGAGGGTACCTGTAGAAGGGATAAACTCAGGAAGACATGGGATGAAGTGGTGAGAAAGGATCTTCAGATGCAAGGCGTCACTGAAGAAATGACAAGGGACCGGGAGATATGGCAATTTGCTGTACTTGATAAGACACTTCAAGCTAAGTAAAATCAGTCTTCCACACATACAGGTTTGTCCTCTCAGGTGCCGGTGTCACATAAAAATCACCTGTGCCAGTGGTGCTTAAAAAGCACACACGCACGCGGACACACACACATAAAATGGGCAACATATTTACTTTTCTTTCCTACATATAAATAGCAAACAGTTAAAATCTCCACTATTCTAATACTACATTTCATAATTTCTAACTTTTCAAGGCTGCCAAATCTGCATCTTAAGGGCTAAAATTATTTACCAAAACAAAAAAAAAAAAAAAAA
>NC_068984.1:25606914-25607644 GCF_001194135.2 Octopus bimaculoides
AAAAAAAAAAAAAAAAAAAAAATTACTATAAATTTGAATAGTTTCTGACCTTCCACAGATGTACAAGAGTATATCACCTCACACTTCAATTCACATATCCTAAATAGCACAGCTTCTACATAAACAAACTTTTTGACTCAATCCAGAATAAGGGCCCCGTCTAACTGATAAACAAGCCTTCACTCACCAACACCCTGCAACCATTATTCTACAGATGTGTTGTCTCTTCTAAGATATTTCTATAACTAAAATAATTCTTGTTCCCTTTTAATTAGCAAGCTGAACAACACCCAAAATACTCGCCTGTTCTTTTATGTTTATCCCTAATATATCTCACCCTTCAAATATCATAATACCATATTTGATTGCATAAAAGACACACAGGCATTTTAGACACAACCAAATTTCAGCGGTGCGTATTCAGGAATAAAAAAAATGGTTTTAGTGCATTAAAGCATGTAATAGTTAAAGCTACTTCGTATATAGGACCCAAGGAGACATGTTCTTGGAAGAAAGTGCATCTTATATGCCATCAAATAAGGGAGATACTTTATCTATTCTGTATCCTAATGGAGGCGCAATGGCCCAGTGGTTAGGGCAGCGGACTCGCGGTCATAGGATCGCAGTTTCGATTCCCAGACCGGGCGTTGTGAGTGTTTATTGAGCGAAAACGCCTAAAGCACCACGAGGCTCCGGCAGGGGATGGTGGCAAACCCTGCTGTACTCTTTC
>NC_068984.1:25607654-25623137 GCF_001194135.2 Octopus bimaculoides
CGAAAACGCCTAAAGCACCACGAGGCTCCGGCAGGGGATGGTGGCAAACCCTGCTGTACTCTTTCACCACAACTTTCTCTCACTCTTACTTCCTGTTTCTGTTGTGCCTGTAATTCAAAGGGTCAGCCTTGTCACACTGTGTCACGCTGAATACCCCCGAGAACTATGTTGAGGGTACACGTGTCTGTGGAGCGCTCAGCCACTTGTACGTTAATTTCACAAGCAGGCTGTTCCGTTGATTGGATCAACTGGAACCCTCGACGTCGTAAGCGACGGAGTGCCAACTCTGTATCCTAATAACCATAAACCTCTAGAACTATTTGCTGTCAACATTTTCCATACTGACACCAACCTTCAGGAGTTCAAACTAAACAAACTGCACCAAGATCTCCAGTTTGAAATGGCTTGGAAGGATTTTGAACATTGCCCTTTTGCGGTCTAAATTTTGAAAGATTAAACTAAATTCTATAGAACATAGAAGCAATTTTACTATCATTTGAAAATACACAATACATCACACTTACTTTACATATCAACCAAACATTCCCTATGCTGAAAAGGGAATTTGTACTTTGAAATATTCATGAACTGGCTATTTTTAATTCTTTAATTTAATTGTTATTGAGATTATAACAAGCTTCATTAAAAATTGAATTATATTTGTTGAAACATGATTGGTACTTATGTCAATTACATAAATTATGCCAAACAATATTCATTTGTCTCATACTAGGAAGAAAGAGATATTAAATCTAAGAAGGTGGAAACAGAAAAGAAATAAAGATCTTCTCTGAAAAAATACTACATATGAATAATTCCATCAAGTATTTATTCAGAAATAGAACTTTTCAAGCAAGTTCAAACACAAAATATTATATTTTGAACATATTCATAATATTTTAATTCAAGTTATTTTACTAATTACCAAATATAATAGATATTTATCCACAAAATCAAAACAAACCTATTTTAGTCATTGATTTCAAATTTATTCTTGTACTTTTTAAAGAAATTATAGTTAGCTTTCAATCAACTTTTATATTGCAATATAATGTTTAAACAAACATAATTGAAAAACAATTCTACAGATAAAATATCCATAAAATCCTCCCAAGAATTATTGTAGAATAATTATACATATGTAAAACATATCATTTTTACATTTTGATTAATCTCCACAAATAAAAATTACCTCTGTACTATCTTATAAAGAGGCTTGAAGATACATCATACATCAACACAAGGTAATGTAGATTAACTATAAAATAATGTGAAAGCTATATTTATTTTTATACACAAACTGGACAGCAAAATGGCCTGGCAACCATTATATGCTGTACAAGCAACCAGTGTATATACTGAACAGAAATAGAAGTAGAATATATCAGAAGTTGGGTGGGTTGATTGCAGCTAAGTATTAAGTCCATTACTGTCATGCCATAGGAGATCATGGTTTGAATTAGCAACTAAATATATATATATATCATTATTATTTTGTTCAATAAAAAAAATATAAATAATATATTTTAAAATAACAACTATGACGCAAATACTTAAATATTGATTTGTAAAATAGACATAAAATCAGAAAATGTGGGAAGAAACAGCCAAGTGGATTGATTCTTGTATATTACATGGTACCTATTTAATTCACCCAGAAGGATGAAATGCATGATTTGAAGTCAAAACATAAAGAGATGTAATTAAATACCACAAGATTCAATCAAATCTGGCAACACATATATTCACATTATATTTTATAGTTATTAATAGATTCCCAGACCAGACTGTGTGTTGTGCTTCGGAGCAAGACATTTTATTCCACGCTACTCCAGTTCAAGGAACTGTAGAAATGAGTTGCAACGTCATTGGTGTCAAGCTGTATCAGCCTTTGTCTTTCCCTTGGATAACATCAGTGGCAGGAAAAGGAGAGGTTGTTATGCATGGGGGACTGCTGGTCTTCCATAAACAACCTTGCCCAAACTTGTGCCTCAGAGAGGAACTTTCTAGGTGCAATCCCATTGTCATTCATGACTGAAGGAGGTTTTTGCCCTTTTACTATTAGGTGTAGATGTAACTTTTGCCCTTTTACTATTAGGTGTAGATGTAACTGTGTGGTTAAGAAGCCTGCTTCCTGACCATATAATTTTGGGTTCAGTCAAACTGCACAGCATCCTGAGCAAATGCCTAGGACACATTAAAGCCTGGTCAATGGATTTGGTAGACAGAAACTAAATAAAGTCTGTCATAAATGTGTGCATGTATGTACTCTTATCATGAAATTCTGTGATTATGAATGAGCAGCACCATTATACAAACACTGTATACCTGGCCAAGGAAAATATTACCTTGCTTGGAAACAAGCAAGGGAATCTGGTTGTAGAAGGGCAACAGGAAGGGGATCTGGTTGTAGAAAATCTAGCTTTGCAAATTCCATCAGAAAAGAGAATATTAAATGATGACATAAATGATGATGATAATGATATATGAACTGCACAAAACACACAATACACAAATGCATCTTTAAATACTGCATGTTTAAACAAAGCTGCTGTATTAAGAAATAATAGATTTTTAGAGGAAAGCTGCAGATAAAAATCCATGATACAATATACAGCTAACTGAAGTTAATATTGACAGTATGTGTATATGGATATGTCTTGTCTTTCAATATCACTAATAAAGCTGTAGTTTTACTTTGCATTTCTTTGATAAAGAAATACAAGGTAAAACTTCATGTTCTGTCTTCACTTTTGTATTTAATTTCACATTATTTTGGTCTAAACAAGTTTTTTATCTTATTTATTATCATCCAATGCTTCACCTAAACTACTCTATACCAAAGTTGTGCATTACATTTTTAAAAAACTAAACATTTTCAATTAGTAACAATAAATTATGGTTCAAACATATCTAAAGATTTAATAAATAATCATACTTCTTAAATTCACTGCTGTGTAGTTATTCTATTATTCTATTATATTCTAGTAATATCATAGGCCCTTTACAAGAACAGATAATTGAGAACTTTACAATAAATTTAGAAATGCAAGTCATTCATCACAGTCTCAGTTCTTCTATAATATAATCAGGGATGATCAGGTGAACATTGTATACACCTGTGTAGTGTTATGTCCATGACCATGACACAGAATTCTCAACAGTCCATTTGATCAAGCTATAAGTAAGCATATATTCATTGCTGCAAGCAGGAGCAGTAGTTTAACAATTAATGACTGTTTAATAGGCTTAAAAAAGCTGAATTCAACTGAATGAAGTCTAGGCATTATTAGACTAGCAACCCATCTCAGTAAAACATATGAATACTACATAAACCAGTGACACAAGAAATGAGTAATTTCATTTGTACCTCAATGTGATGTTTGGTAAACAGTGACGAACCTCAGTATTACAAGGAAAATATAGAACAGCTGTCCACATTGAGCATGCCAGTTATGAGCTATCAAGTAAACCAGTGATTTTTCAACAGGGGGACCATGCAAGCAAAATAGTAAATTAGGCACCCACAGTAGAATTTTAAGGATCCATAAAAAATGTTGCTGTAGATCAGTGATTCTCAAACTTTTTCATGTTGCCGCCACCTTGACACCCAGGCCACATTCCTAGTTCCCCCACCCCAACTAACCATCACAAACAAATTCAAAGCAACTGTATTTTACAAATAAAACTTAACCTAAAGAACCCATTATTTTGTTTGTTTTTACATGAATCACTACCTCATTACTGCCCCCATTTTTCTTCAATGCTCCCTTGGAACTTTCCACTGCCCCCAGGGAGGCAATAATGCCCACATTGGGAACCACTGCTTTAGATGTATTTATTGTAAGAAACAGCTACATTTCTTTCTCTAACATTTTACATAGTTCAACCTCTGCAAGTGAACGTGTGAAAAGCAAAATAGGAATTTTGAAAGAAGTATCTATAAAATTAGTTTTTAAATATCAAATGGCCATGGGGGTCCACCAGAGTAAAATAATTATCAAAGTGATCCATAGGTAAGAAAAATGGTTGAGAACCCCAGAAATAAACCATATGATTCCCTGAACGCCAACCTTGTTCTGACAAACATGCAGTTCTCAAGAGTCTTTAAGCAGAAACATGTCAATGCTGACATCACAATAACAGATCCCCAGCCACATTTTTCTTTTCTTTTTTTTTTTCTTTTTTTCAAATGGTAGGCCTCACATTTCAACCAGTTTTATACAACCACCTGTTACTTGGGTGCTTTTCATAGAGTAACCATCACCCCACCAACGATTTTTCTACCAATAATGATGTATGTGTTCTTGTAGATACACATCAGCCACATCAATCTCCCAACTCTGAGAGAGTTTACAATCGTCATGGCCTCTCTTTCATCTATCTCCCTTAACTAACTTTATAAAAATTTCAAATTATCACAGTAAGCTGTGTTCAATATATAAAAAAAGATCAATACTTGTTGATATTTTAGTAGATTAAGAATTTGAATTTGAGAAGAATTAATTGAACATATTCTTTCTATTTAAAACTTCTAGCAAATATGCAAAGTAGATTTTAAGGTGGGGTCAAACCTAATTTCTACCACATCAATATCAGAAACAGCATCATCTAAACTCACATATGGTATTCAAGGTTAAATATCTCCTCTTTCTGCTTGTCTCGATGCCTAGTTTCCTGTTTTGCAAACTCATAAGTATTATAGAAAGAACTTTCTCATACAAAATATCATCATCATCATCGTTTCAACATCCACTTTCCATGCTGGCATGGGTTGGACTGTTTGACTGAAGACTGGCAAGCCAGGAGGCAGCACCAGGCTCCAGTCTGTTCTGGCAAGATATTTCATAAAAGAGACTTATTTTCATATGTTTGAAAGATTTTAAAACTATAATCTAAATGTAAACAAACTTTCTTGCTTGTAAAATTAAATGTCTAATCTGAGCAGCAGGAAGTCAGAGAATTGCTTTGGTATAATGGTATTGCAACTGACCAGGTTATAGCAAATGCATGGTTCAAGCCCTGCACATGACTGTCTGCTCTTTTTCTGTCCAAGGGATTTTTTTTTAACCCACTGTATTATGAGCTATTATTTATGCTACATTCATATTCAAGATACTTTGTAAGACATCCACATTCTTACAACATGATCAAGATATTTCAACGAAACTCAGAGCGAAAAATAAAAAGAATATGAATAAATTTAATAATATAATATCCTGTTCAATCACCAACATAAGTGATTATATCAGTAGAAGTGAAATCTGTCTAAGCATGCTATTGATACTGAATACTTGCTACCAATGATGCACAGACATAGAAATCTGGATTTAGCAATTCCATCACAGCTATGAGATGCTTTGCAGCTCCTACTGATATGCTTCTGTGTTTTTTTAGCAGTATAGGACTTTGCAAGATGCTTTCTCAATCTGAATACCACAGTGTTATGGCTTCCTACAGTATATCCACTTTAAGTAAGTCGCACAGAATGCTTTTTATATATATATATATATATATATATATATATATATATATAGAGAGAGAGAGAGAGAGAGAGAGAGGGGGGGGAAGAGAGAGAAATAGAGTGAGAAAGACACACACACACATGTAATGTATGTCTGTATATGTAGACAAAGTTGATAAATCATTTGTCTTACATTTGACAATGATGACTCAACCAATACAAAACATATTGCTAACGCAGTTTTAGCTTTGTCTTCATGGTATTCTAAAATAATCCTACAGCCTACAGAAGACGCAAGATGAAAGTAAATCAATACCATCAACAAGTGGTTAAAATAATTTTCTATATATGCCAACATGACTAGCAAAGTAAATATACGTATATGTTTGCTTAACTGTCAAGTATAAGATTTAATTCTGGACCAGAAGATTTCAAATATAACTGCATGTCTCTCAGTTTCTGACCATTGTTTTCACCAAAATTCATAATTTTCATCAATTGATTAAACTGTACAGTTTTCTAACATATTGTCAGTATCGCTAGCTTATGGTCACAGTAACCCTAACCAAATCTATAATTAGAACAATCATACCATAGGAGCTTGTTTGTATTCATATCAAGTGACTTTTAAAACTGAAAATATATATCCATGCAAATAACCATATTGGAAAAAAAGTTGTTCCTACATTTCAGCTTGTGTCATGATCATACAACTGAGCTCAGAAGTGTATTCACCTACATGAATGTGCATTATATTTATAATATAAGAAATAAATAACAAAGATCTAAAAATTTGATTTGAAAAACTGCTCATAGATAAGTAACAAATTACTCAGAAAAATAAGCAAAAAGAAATATTTTTTTCAAAAAAAAGTCTTACCCTCTGAGTCCTTCTTTCTGGTGGCTTTTGTAGACATACTGTAAAATGGTAATTTCCATACAAAGCCATGATTCAAATTTGCTAAGTGTCCTTTTTGACAAGGAATTCTAGTAATCAATTATTTAGTGGGGGGATGTCATACATAAAGCTGTTAGTAATTATTAATCCAAAATCATCCACAAAGTATCTGGAACTGTTGTTATTGTTGCAAAGTTCATCATAGAGTGGCAGACCATCATTTTGAGATTTCATTGAAATGCAGTTGACCCCAAAATAACTGAAATATAAAATAAATAAAAAAATTTAAATTAAAAACAGATTTAGTATATATATATATATATATACCAAAGATGTACTTGCATAACAAGCATTTTGATCTGAAATCATGTGCTGAAACTAAAGTGACTGTAGTGTGGTGGACATTAAGTTAGCCATTCAGAAACACACAAAGACTGTCGACTACACTGAAACATTTATTTGTAATTCAGTGTCAAAATTTTCATCACTTGAAACTGCAACCTGTTTGCTTACAAAAAATTTTGCTGCATTTTTACAAATAACTGTTTAAGTGAAGTTGATAGTCTTTGTGTGTTTCAGAATGGCTAAGTTATGTCTACCATGCTGCAATCGCTAGAATATGACAAACAAAAAATACAAACTAGGAAGAAGAATGGCGTTTCAAACATTGTAGGCATCTATAGAAATAGATGTCTTGCTCAAAAAAAAAAAAAAAACTACAAAAATAAGAATCTAGAACAAACTAGATATCTGCAGCCTGATACACCCAACAATGTTGTCTCTATTATTACTGATAGGTAAGAGATTTCTTTGTAGTTAGCAAAATATCTATTTGGTGTTAAAATACCTGTGCATGGTGCATTCAACATAGAACAGCTGCACCCAAACCATCACATACTGCCTGTTACCAGAACCAAATCCAATAACAAGGTTGACTGAGATGAGTTATGGGGTGTCTTTTTCTTGTCTTCTCAAAACCAACAGAAGAATATGAATGCTGTTCTACAAGCTAATAAAAGAATTAATTTACAGCCCTGCTGTTTGGTTCAGTAAACAGAGCTAATTAAACTGCTTTGGCGTTCTTTTCTAATAGTTCTATATCTGTATGAATGGAATTTGATGTGAGAAACATTTAAAGCTTAAGGTTTATAATTGATAAGGAAAATATACAAAAGAAAAAAAAAAACATATCATCCCAGCTATTCCTACCGTGATGCACATCATATATATACACACGTGTGTGTGTGTGTGTTTGATTTACGTATGTGTGTGTGTGTGTTTGATTTACGTATGTTATATATACATAGGTTGAAGCATTAAGCAAATGAATGTTGATGCAGATACACAGACTACTCTTTAAAAAGTGTTGCCAAAGAGATATGAATAGATTTTTAAAATTTGCCAACCGGATATTGTAAAAATACATGTGTAGCTATAGATATAAATGTAATGCAATAAAAATAATCCTTTCTCTTTTTTTCTTTTTTCTGGTGTAGGATATCTAAATTATCTATCTTGTAAATGCAAAAACCATACACAAATTTTTTTAAAAATAACCCAGCCGTATATTAAAAAAACATTAAGATAAAGTTCATGGAGGAATTTTGCCAAGAAACTCTACAGGATTTTATGATATACATGTTGATATTTGCATTAGAATGAAGGTGTCCTTTTCATAATATATGTAAGTACAGGTGAATGCATAGGCTTTATATATATATATATATATATATAAACATATGTACTTATACATGATGTTTTTTGCTAGAGAATAAGTTATGATTCAATAAATGTGCAATGTTAACATTTGAAGAGCATAAGTGAACGAAAGAAATAACTAGACATCAGATGCTTGAGCAGATATGTGATGTAGAAAAGACAGCCAAGCTGGTTTGGTCTTGTGCTGAGATTGCATGATGAAAGCTTGGTTAAGAAAAAAAGAAAAGGCTTTGCTGCAAGTAGGCTTTGAAAGTTATCCTTAGTAGAACGAAGTCGAGGATATGGAAACTAATAGGATACATTTGGACAACTGACTGTTACAGGGAAGACGATATAGGATCAAGATGTGGAAAACTATTAGGTTGCAAATTTCATATAACCTAGTTCTGCAGAGTAAAGTAAATCATTATGGACATGCATACATAATGGGTGCAAATGTGCATGCATGTGTGTGTAAGTGTGTGTGTGCTTATGTGAGCAAGTTTGTATTTCCTACATTTTCACATGTATTCTCTGCACTGATTGTAAATAAAGACACTGTCAACATAGCTATTATGTACAATCAGTAAATATATGTGCTTGTGTGAGCAAATTTATGTTTATTAACTTGTTCACAAAAGCAGAGGGAAAAGGGGAAAGAGAGAGAGAAAAAGAGAGAGAGAGAGAGAGAGAGAGAGACACACACACACACACATGGCAAGTTTCTTTCAGTTTCTTCCCTTAATTTTATTTCTAATACTGCTTTTTATCTATGATAAGACAATATTAATTTTGTCCTGAATTTTTACTCTTTTACTTACATATCTGGTTTACTTACAGGCAAATTACCAAGTCAGAATAGTATTATCGCAAATGTTAAAATCCAGACTATTTTTCATTTTATATAAATATTCAAAGTAACATAAACCATGTAGTAGTGAAAATGATTGCTTTATGCAACAAGTAACCTGTGATAAATTGATTTTTCTTTTAGCTAAGCTGAACTGAGCAGTTAAGTATTTTAATTTTATCTTGAGATTATATTAATAAAGATTAAAAATAATAGATGGAGGGTGTGTTTCTACTCATAGAAAAATTTCTGACACTGTTATTTTATAATATTGTTGTCAAATTGAATATGCAAATTACATCATAGGAAATATAACCCTTTCGTTACTAACCTGGCCGTAGCCAGCCGAAAAATGTTTTGGTTCATAAGACCAACCAGGCCATAGCCAGCCGAGAGTACACATTGTTAGTTAAATGTAAATTTGAACCCAAATCTCATTAGTACATTCGTGAAAACACGTGATTTCACTTTGCAAACAGTTGAGTTGGTAAGACAGCTGCAGGAGAAATACCTAACCAAAGATAAACCTCTGTACCTGGCTTTCGTTGACATGGAGAAAGCCTTTGATAGGGTCCTCCGATCCCTTATTTGGTGGTCAATGAGAAAACTAGGGATAGATGAATGGTTAATGAGAGCTTTGCGAGCCATGCACAGGGACGCTGTCAGTAAGGTGAGGGTTGGCAACGAATATAGTGAAGAATTCCGGGTAGAGGTAGGGGTCCACCAAGGTTCAGTCCTAAGCCCCCTCCTATTTATCATAGTCTTCCAGGAAATAACAGAGGAATTCAAGACAGGATGCCCCTGGGAGCTCCTCTATGCTGATGACCTTGCTCTAATTGCTGAGTCAGTGTCAGAACTAGAGGAGAAGTTTCAGGTGTGGAAGCAAGGATTAGAATCGAAGGGCCTTAGAGTCAATTTAGCTAAAACCAAAGTCTTAATAAGTAGGAAGTCAGACAAACCACAAATCCCTTCAGGTAGATGGCCCTGCTCAATCTGTAGAAAAGGCGTAGGTAGAAACGTAGAAACTCTATAAGATGTACCCAGTGTAAGCTATGGACACATAAGAGGTGCAGCAATATCAAAGGAAGGCTAACTAGGAAGATAGTTTTTGTATGTGGCACATGCTCAGGAGCAATAAACACTGAAAATGTGCAGAGAACAACTTCTGCCACATTCCAGGGAGAAAAACTCAAAGTAGTTGATAGCTTCCATTACACAGGTGACCAAGTCAGTAGCGGGGGAGGGTGCGCAATAGTAAAAGACACTTCTACTACAGTGCCCCAAAGTGCCACGCAGTGGGACTAAACTCAAAACTATATGGTTACAAAACAAACTTAACCATGCATACATACACCCATACCTGTAACTACAAAAAAAAAAAGTTAGGTCTTACTGACTTATCAAATCTATTAAAATAATATCTTCAAACACAATATTGCCTTTTCCTCACTACATAATTCAAATTATATTTTTAAATGCTAACTACATCAAATACATTAACGAAAGCTATTGTTCTGCATACAGATGGCATATGAGCATATGAGTAAAAATGTGTTTGTTTTGTTTGCTTTTTTAAATAACACATCAATGTTTGACTACTTAAGCAGCTGCTTCAATCTGAAGTCAAGTTTCCATGAACCATGTTATCACCAAACCAGTTATTTTCTTCTAAGAACACACATCAGTTTCTGATAATTCATTCAATGACTTTGTTGATTTGCAAAGTCAGAGATATAGGCCTGTAATTTTCAACATCTACTCTGCTGCCTCTTATGGATAAGATATATTATACTATCTTTGAAGTTCTTTGAGAGAAACAGAGTTTGCCATTATCAGGTAATCTTTGGAAAAGTATCTGAAGTGGTTGCCTATATTATTTTTACATGTTTCTAGGAGACATGGCAAAAAAAAAAAAAAAAAAATACCAAATTTTGTTACTAATGTCAAACTCGCTATTGTCATCACTGATAAACTGATCATATATATATATATATATATATATATATATATATATATATATATATACACACACACACACACACACACACACACATACATATACAAATACACAATACAAATACATATATAATTATATATACACACACACATACATACACAAATACATAGACATATATATATATATATATATATATATATATATATAAATAAATACAAATATTTTTATACACATGCACACACACACACACACAAATGGCTATCTACACACTATTTTTGTCTGAAAGCTTGTGATATGTGTGCATGTAATAATGTATATAACATGTATAATGTATATACAAAAATGGTATGCCACTAAATATAATATTTTGTCTCAGAGAAACTTTTCAAAAGAGACATGTGTCATAAAACTCTAATGCTGTTTCAAATGCACAAATCATTGAATGTTTATTTACCGATTTCTACATGGGAAGAAATATTTTTAGCTTGGTTCAGAATGTCCAGAAGGTGTCTGTCACTGAGAAGACCAAATCCAATTGAAACACCATGAAAAAGGATCCAACAACAACAACATTCCAAGTTACACATATGTTTTTTAATATGAGTCATTTTGAGAAATTTCTCTAAGATAAAATATTAGTTATCAGTATGCTGTATTTGTATATATGTTATCAATGTTATGCACAACAGTTTATATATACACAAGCATCCATTCATATGTAATGTTTTTTCAGCCATTGGATAAGGTTTCATCAAACAAATAACCCATGTACCTATTTTTAATTGTGGCATTTATTTTATCAGTCTCCTTTGCTAAACTACTATGTTATGAGAGCATAAACAAACCAACATCAGTTGTCAAGTGGCAGAGAAGGAACAAGCACAAATGTAAATATAAATTATATATATAGGCGCAGGAGTGGCTGTGTGGTAAGTAGCTTGCTTACCAACCACATGGTTCCGGGTTCAGTCCCACTGCATGGCACCTTGGGCAAGTGTCTTCTACTATAGCCTCGGGCCAACCAAAGCCTTGTGAGTGGATTTGGTAGGCGGAAACTGAAAGAAGCCCGTCGTATACATGTATATATATATGTGTGTGTGTGTATGTTTGTGTGTCTGTTTGTCATCACTTGACAACTAATGCTGGTGTGTTTACGTCCCCGTAACTTAGTGGTTCGGCAAAAGAGACTGATAGAATAAGTACTAGGCTTACAAAGAATAAGTCCTGGGGTTGATTTGCTCGACTAAAGGTGGTGCTCCAGCATGGTCGCAGTCAAATGACTGAAACAAGTAAAAGAGTAAAAAGAGTAAAGAGTATATGGCAGGTTTCCACACAGTTTCCAAGTACTAAATTCACTCACAAATTTTCAAACAAAAAAATTTGAATTCAGAGCTGATTGCCTTTGCTAACTTATCAGACTGATCTAGTTTTCATTGCTGAATCTGTCAAGTATTATTGAAAATGTTCCTAACACAGAAGAATGGTGTATAACTCAAAAGCTTCAAGACCAACATACCAGAAAATATCAATTTGTAACAGAATGCAAGACATCTGTATCAACTGGAAAATAGCTATGCTTGACATAATCCAAAGAAACAGAGTGAAACTTGGCACTGAGTACTCAAGTAATGCAAATAATCGGTGCACAAAAGATCTAAAAATCTCTGGGAAATTGACAGGAAGCTGGAGACTACGGAAGTGATAAATTTATTGGAGTAAGCATAAAATATACTTCTGATATATCCATGAATACTGATGTGGCTTTCTAGATGTAGATAATTTCTGTCATCTGCATGACTTCATTATCACTAAAGATGGTTGTAGTATTAGTATATAGTAAATTATTTACATTTGACGGATATTTGTCCTCATCTTGTTTGTTGTTAACACAACATTTCAGCTGATATACCCTCCAGCCTTCATCAGGTGTCTTGGGGAAATTTCAAACCGCGGTTCTCATTCCTAAGGTATCTTTCAAAGTTATTTATTCAGATCACTGCCTGGAATCGAATCCAGGCAGTGACCTGAATAATAATAATAATATCAAAAGATACCTCAGGAATGAGAACCCAGGTTTGAAATTTCCCCAAGACACCTGATGAAGGCTGGAGGGTATATCAGCTGAAATGTTGTGTTAACAACAAACAAGATGAGGACAAATATCCGTCAAATGTAAATAATGTATATAATTCCTCATCCCTTAAATATAGAACTGTATTAGTATATAGTAAGGTAAATATGAAATTTTACATACATTTCCTCTGCTGGCGTCAAAGAGTTTCTCTTTCTGTGTAAAAAAATAGACTCCATAGAAGCCTGTGTAAAGTATGTGATGCTGTAAGGCAGTGATTCCCAAACATTTTCAGGCTGCTACCCCCTTGATACCCAGACCACATTCCTAGCGCCCTCACTCTGACTAACCATCACAAAGATAGACTTCTTTCTGAAGCAAATTCAAAGCAATTGTATTTCACAAATAAAACTTAACTTAATGAACCCATTATTTTGTTGCTTTTACATGAATCACTACCCCATTATCACCCCACTTCAATACCCCCTTGAAACTTTCCACCACCACCCCAGGGGAGGGGCAATACTGCCCACTTTGGGAACCACTGATATAAGGTACTGAGACATGGGTATTGAGTATAGAAAAATCTGTCGTGGCTGAAAGAAATAAGGCAGTTGTGATCCATTGGATGAGAGAAATTAACTGTATGAAAGGGGTAAGAGACATTTTGGCAAAGATGTTTTGGAGCCACGTATTTGACATTACTGATGCTACTCTAACTTACTTGACATCAGACATTTTAATGTTGTTTTTCTTTCCCTCTGTTTATGTATGTGAACATCTAGCTATGTTCATATGTACGTGTAAGAACTCTTCCTCTCCCTATCTCTATCTGTACATGTATATTTCTGCACATACATGCAAGTGGTGTGCATTTGCTTCCAGTGCTAAAACATACTGTCACCAAAACAAGCTGAATGTCCAGTCAGTTGTGTCAAACAGTCAGTGTCCTAACAGCCTCTTCCAAACACCTCATTCCAGCATGAGAGGTAGAGAGAGTAGCTTAGGAATTGAAGGAAACAGAAGCACTGGTTTGGACATGTCATGTGAATGAATGATGAACATTATGTGAAAAAGTGCCATGTATAGAAGTGGTAAGGTCAGATCTCAAGATACTGGGTCTCACAGATGTGATGACAAAAGAGTAAGATCAGCTATGATGATATGCAAACTTTTTCAACACACATCAAGACAGAAAAAAAAACAACATTAAAATGATCATCATATGACACATGGAAAATATTTTGGCTGGTTAATATTTTGATTCATATAAAAAAAATAAAAAATAGTGCATCCAAAACAGACAAAAAACTTATACAACTTCAGATAAAGTGGATTCTTCATATTTTTTATCTTCATTTATTTCAAAAGAATGGTTTTTGGTTCAACCATGTTGAATGAAAAATAATAATAATAAAAGTGAATAAATAAAAAATAACAATGTTTTAAATTCAAAACAATAGGTTATATTCTTTTACTAGTTCTAACCAGTTGGCTGTGACCATGCTGGGTCGACGCCATTTTGTTGTTTTTAGTTAATACAAGTTTTATGAGTTAAGTTAATCTACATACAAACTTCATATATTATACATACACAAGTACACACAGACACAGAGAGGCAAACAGATGGACTGAACTATAGAAAATGTAGATATATATATATAGAGAGAGAGAGTGATCAATAAATGTGCATGCCATTGTAAACAAATGTCTACGTCAGGTATTTTTATCATTATTTTTATAAATATGAAAGATACTGTCAGAGCAAGACATACATACTTATAAAGATATAAAAATAAAAAAATATCCTCACATCTGGGTTGTTGTTTTTTTTTTTGTTTTTTCTTTCAACCATTTATTTCAGAACATATGACAAAGAATGGAGTCTTAATAAAAGAATAAACAAACAAGCGATCAAACAAAGCTTACAATATTCATACTGATACGATAAATGTCTAAACTTTATATAGACTGTTTTGGAATGGAAGAAATGCCGTATTCCAAAGTTTATCTACAAACATAGCTGTCTGGTTAGAAATAGATTCAGCTTTCATAATAATAGATCACACCCCAAGCCTTAGTTATGGAGGAAAAAGAAAAAGGTAAAATTTCCCACAGTCCTGCCAATGAAGAGAAGACCATTATAAAAGAGACAAGAAGAATAAAAGAAATCTAAAACTATATAATATATATATATACGTACACACATTTATATAAATATAATGTGGTGTGTGTATGCACATATATATATACACCCACCCACACAATTCTATGTAACATATAGTATTTATATATACACCTATATACCTATCTCTCTCTCTCGCTCTCTAAGGATTAAGACATAAACTCAAATTAGGCAATCAATTTTTTTACACATACCCATACAGTAATAAATTCAACTTAAAATGCATATGTGTATATATATATATATCATCATCATCATCGTTTAACGTCCGCTTTCCATGCTAGCATGGGTTGGACGATTTGACTGAGGACTGGTGAACCGGATGGCTATACCAGGCTCCAATCTAATTTGGCAGAGTTT
>NC_068984.1:25623147-25626072 GCF_001194135.2 Octopus bimaculoides
TATATATATATATATATATATATATATATATATATATATATATATATATGTATATATATTAATACATATCGACATATATAAATATCTTTTAAAATATAAATAGATATATATATAAATATATATTCATGTATGTCAATATGCATTTTAAGTTGAATTTATAACTGAACGGGTATGTATAAAAAATTGATTGCCTATTTTGAGTTTTATATCTTAATTCTTATCCTTTGTCTTGGGTTCGACCCGAGCATTTCTTAAGCAGTTCTATATATAATATAATATATAAATATATACACACAAAATATTTCACAAAGCTAACAGTCTAATTTCTCAAGAACTAACAGTCTAATTCACATAGAATAATTTTACAAAATTATCTTACTTAATACACTACAAAATAAGGGTCTATCTTATTGTAGACTACTATGATTATCTGATCAATCTATATATATATATATATATATATATATATATATATATAAGAGAGAGAGAGAGAGAGAGAGGTACACACACAATGGACTTCTGGTCTCAATGTATTGGTTAACCTGAGGCTGCAGTAAGACTTAACCTGAAACTACAAAGTTGTGAGGTAAATCCATTAACCATACAGCCATTTCTGAGCCTATATCTATAGAGGATCACAAATCAACAGTCATTACAGAGATGGATAGACTCCCAATTCATACCTCAATGAGGTCAATTTCACATTATATCCCTTCAGAGTGCAATTAATAATGAAGTATCAATCCTAGGCCATGCTTAGTGCTTAGGATGTTGCATTCATGACTGCAAGACCATGGCTTTGATTCCTTAACCAAGTGGTATGTTGTATTCTTGCTCAAAACAATTCATTTCACATTGCTCCAGTCCACTCGGCTGTAAATGAGTAACCCTATGACAGATTGGCATCCAAGTCATGAAAAATGTTGTAATCTCAGTCACCATGGAAACCAGGTAATCAGCCTTATGAGTCCTTGGGCTCAAGCCAGTAATGTCCACCTTCCCTTAATCTTTCTCTCCAGAAGAAATCAACAGCGATCATATCTAGAGAGGGACAGGTTTCACTATATGTCCAATATACTTTAAGTTACAACAGCTCACTAGGCAAGGCATATCTCCATATTTACAGATACTTATATCTATGGATATATATACTATTTCTTGTTTGACACTTTTATTGCCTTGAATCTGTTTTTAAGGCTCAACAGACAAACTCCTTATACCCTCGCTCTTTTCTCTGTCACATAGAGAAAAATTTGCTTTGGGTTTTCTTTTCATGACCTGTCACTCATTATAACATCTAATTATCAGTAATTTGTATTGTCTCATTAAGGACCAAGTATAGTTCTATGGTTAAGAAGTTTGCTTCCAACCTACATAGTTTCAGGTTCAGTCTCACCATATGGCACCCTGGGCAAGTATCTTCTACTATATCTCTGGGCCAACCAAAGCCTTGTGAGTGGATTTAGTAGATAGAAACTTAAAGAAGGCTGTCACATGTGTGTGTGTGTGTGTGTGTGCGTGCGTGCGTGCATGCGCGTATGCATGCTCACACACTTGGACCTCCTTGTTTTGACATCGTGTGATTGTTGTAAACAAATGTCATTCATTTCCAATATTCTGTGAAAACCTGTTTGACCATAGAACTTGCTTAGAAACTGGTAAGGCTTGGCAACAGGGAAGGTATCCAACCATAGAAATTCTGCCCCAATAAATTCCATCTAACCCATGCAAGCATGGAAATGTGGACATTAAAGCAGGGATGTTTATATATATATCCCAGCCCTTGAAGGGTACATTCTGTGAGAAATGAGAATATTATCGTCTGTTTCTACTCTTACAAAACTGTCAAATACACCCTTATACACACATAAATCTGAGAATTTTAAGAGAGAGAAACTGGGGAATTGTAACATTCGTGTAATCCAAGTAAAGTGGTTACAACTCTGGGAAACCAAAACTGATTTGCTAAGAACTTTCTGCTGCCATACAGTCCCAATCACAAGAACAACATCAACAACAACAATACATTAACATGTTTCTTTCCCTTATTTATAGTTCAGTTATTCCACCATCAATCAACATTATACCATATGCTATAAAATTGAGTAGCTTTATTATAAGTGCCAAACATATGTCTTAGATAAAGCTTCATATTACTCAGTTTCATTTAACATTTTTAAATGGCCAGATTGCCTCTGACACTATTTAGAACTGAGTCTGCTTTATCTTCTTAAAAGCTTGATACTTTACACTGTTATATTGAAATTCCTACCTTCATTAAATGAGAGTCAATGAAGGTAGTAAAGAGATAGTATTCTTTAACAATTCTAATGATAAGGACACTATAACACATGCAAGGATTAAAACCAAGGAAACTGTGAACAGCTATTTAAATAAAACAAGAACAGATTATATGCTTCAGGTATCAGGAATTTCATGATTAATATCAATTTCATTGGGATTTTTATAGTAAAGAAGTTAATTCCTTAGATACCAAATACCAAGATGCCATCCATGCAGAACATGTATTCCCTAAGTTAAAACATTTAATAAAATGAAATCATACTAATTAATAGGTTTGAAGTTGATGGAAGACATTTTAATACACTTGAAGTATTCAGTTGATCTATTGAAAACAAAATAGTTTGTTTTTTTTTACAGCTTTCTTTCTTTCCTCAGGTCGAATGATATTTTTAGAACAGTCTTTACAGAGATCCTAATGTGATACCAACCTTTGAATTGATTTCAACAAACAAGAGTTCTATAATAAGAATGTTTGATTGCCATGACAATAATAAAAATGTGTGATAAAGAACAATATTGTTTGCAGAGGTACAGAAATATTGAGAGAAAAAAAATTATAGTAGGAGGTTGTAGGAGAATATTGAGAAAACAATAACAGAAATAGAAATATGTATATATATA
>NC_068984.1:25626742-25637746 GCF_001194135.2 Octopus bimaculoides
ATATATATTTGCAATAATACTAAAGCTTTTAAACTCCTAACAAACATTTTTTTTATAATTTATTTTAAATTCATTTCCTATGATTGTATAAATGATGATGTTTAATAAGAATTCAAAAGCATTTCTTTTAATAATTAAGATTCTGAATTTTAAAGATTATCTAATTATCATTCTTTATCGTCATTATTTCAGTTCCCACTGTTCCATGCTTGGAAGGATCAGAGAAAACTTGTTGATGCAAGATTTTTAAGAGGACTGAGTCCTCTTTGTTGCCAACCCTACTTGTTTCCAAGCAAGGTAATATTTTCTCCTATGATGATGATTAATTTCAAATGATGTTAAACATAAGTTAATACTGTAGTAGAGTTGTGAACCCTAATACCAATTAAATCAATCTTATCATTACCTTTTCAAAAAGAGAGAAAAAAAAAGAAGTAAAAATCATAACAAATTTTGATTTTATCTATGTGCAATTTATTATTCTCATTACTGTCCCAGCCCTGTTGTATGCAAAGGCCAAAGTTCCTTTTCTCAAATTCTTACACATGAATAATCTTTATACCTTTCTATGGAAATATAACACCCATCATGCAACCAATTGGCAGAAATTCTATCTAGAGACGACAGTGATAGAAGTGACACTAATACTATTTAGCTCTAATTATTGACAGTATTGTATAAAATGCCTAACAAAGATTCATTACACTCCTTTACATTCTGCTTCCAAACCTGCCAGGGTCTCATTCCTCCAGGGGAGGGCATGGGGGTAGGTGGATCAAAGTTAGAATAATCAGCTACTGGAATTGTTTCAATCAATTATATGACTACTACAAATTGAAGATTACTGTGTCAATGTAAGAGATCAATATAAGAAATCTCACTAACAGCTTTAAGAATAATTAATTTGACGCTTTGGATGGCAGGATGAACAAAAAAAAGACAAATTGAGGAAATATTGCTGAAATCTAACACCATGTGTTGATTATCCAGCTTTAACCCTTTCACTGAATGGTGTTTTATAAATCCCACCTTTGTATGTTTTGCAAAAAAACAAAAATAATAATAACTACAGATCATTTTAATTAAGCAAAAGCAAATTTTATGCAGTGATTTATTATTCTTTTATTCTTTTATTTTTATTTCTTTCAGACATTAAACTGTGGCCATGCTGGGGCACCACCTTGAAGAATTTTAGTCAAACCGATCAACCCCAATACGTATTTTTTAAGCCTGGTGCATATTCTATCGGTGTCTTTTGCTGAACTGCTAAGTTACAGGGATGTAAACACACCAACAACAGTTGTCAAACGGTGGGAGGGGGACAACAAAATCAAGCACAAACAGACACACACACACACATGATGAGATTCTTTCAGTTTCCATCTACCAAATCCACTCACAAGGTTTTGGTCGGCCCAACACGATAGTAAAGGACACTTGCCCAAGGTGCTACACAGTGGGACAGAACCTGGAACCATGTGGTTGGGAAGCAAACTTCTTACCACACAGCCATGCCGTCCATATTTTCTTGTACTGTTCCATCCAGAGTTTTACTATCCATAGTATTTTGCACAGTCCCATCCTGCAGATGTTGCTTTTTTAGATATTTTGCATGGACTAGTGTCTCCTATGTTAAATACTTAAGGAAATTACTAATGAAGGTGAGGACTTATCTAATGAAATCATATTGAATCTTAGCACATTCATCAGTCACGTCAACTGTTAACACAATATCCTATTCATATTCTAATCCCAACAAAGATATTTTTTAATGCATTTAAAGTATAAGTACCATACCTGGTTTAAATAATTTATTTCTAAGAAAAATCACAACCCCTCTAACTCCCTAGTGCTCCCTTGTGAGTTTACAATGTCACCACCAGGAGTGTTGCCATCCAGGTTAAGAAACACTGATTTAGAGCCAGATGTTAAAGTGATAGTATGTGTTCCCTCATTACAAGATATTGGGTTGTCCGGAAAGTTCATGCCGATTTATAGTAGCTTACCTTTCGACTTATTTTAGAACATGGTTGAGTCCATAAAATAGGATTTGACTACACAGTTTAAGCTATCTTTTTGTGGAAGAAGGTTTATGTTCCTATAACCTGTGTTAATTCTGTAACCCTTTAAAATGGAAGGTAAGAAAGTTCATTTTCAGCACTTGATGCTTTTTTTTTTCCGTAAAGGGAAAACTGCCTCACAAGCAACCAAAGAAATATGCGCAGTTTACGGTGATGTTTCTTTATCTGAAAGAACTGTACAGAAGTGGTTCGCACGGTTCCGAGCTGGAGAATGTAGCCTTATTGATAAAGAGCGATCAGGCAGACCATCCACTACAGATGATGACCAAATCAAGTCATTAATTGAGAATAACCCACATTGCACAACCCGAGAATTGACAGAAAGCCTCAACCTATCAAAATCCATCGTTCACGAGCACCTGGTAAAGCTTGGGTACACAAATCGCTACAATGTTTGGGTACCACATTAGTTGAGTGAGAAGAACCTTTTGGAAAATCGGCACGAACTTTCCGGACAACCCAATAGAATACACTATACAGCATTTAGGCTTTCATTTAGGAGAAATTATCTTTCATCCTTATAATCTTTAATAAACCAGCATTTGTTTCTTACATACTTCCTCAAACTCAATTGTCAGCAACTTGGAAGGAATAAAACATCTGTAGAAACAGCAGTAAACATCAGACTGTGCTACAGTTAAAAGAATCAATCAAATACGCAACTGAAACTTTTTTCTTTTTATCATTGAAACTTAGTTTACATACCATATGTTAAATTTCCAAGAGAACCATCAATAACATTTTTAAAGTTTGTAAAAGTAGAAGAAAATAAAACATTAAAATAATATTAACATTTAATTTTTTTAGTAATTTTACATATATTGATCTGAATGTACTTATATGCAAATACACACACACATATACAAACTATAAACACACAAGTTTGTTTTTTGTCCACAATTCTATTTCAGAGTAACACTTGCTCTGGGCTTGGAAGTGAAAAATCTAAAGCTTAATAACCAGGAAATATATTTACTGTATGAATATCAGTTTGAGGAATAATTATAAATCAATTCAAATTTTCATTGCTAAAAATTCACTCATATTTTTCTTCATACTCCTCCTCCCTTCCCCCACTGTTACATTTGAGAACTGGAAACTTGAGTATCTTGCTTAAGCTGTATACAAGATTTTTTCTTTCTTTTCTTTTTCAGAAGTTACTTGATCTGAAGCCATATTTTGGAACTGAAACAATTACATCATTGAAAAGCCATTTACAAAACACAAAAAACTTACATTCACTTTTAATATATTTTGTGACCTATCAAAGTTTTCATCACGTTACTGGATACCTAGTCATTAACACAATTCCAATTGCAGTGGAATTGTGTTAGTGACTAGATCGCTCTTCTACAATGTAATTGCTATATTTTGTTTTTTTCTTTTATGGTTCAAATTTCTAGATGACTTAGTGTTTGAATAAAATAAGTTGTTTTTTTTGTTTGTTTTTTAAATTTTATTCTATAGGAAATGTTGAATTCCTTGCCAAGAATGCTAGTGATGGTAGACACATGCACAAACAATCAATGTTTTAGAGAATCAACTTTTGCAGCTCTACCATGGCATTGGAGTTTGGAAGATTTTGAATAAATAATGAATTATTCAATGACTGTGGAAAATGTCCAACAGAGACTGAAGTACTGGCAGGCAGATACACCTAGGGATATTCTGCAATCCATTGCCAAAGATCAAGATAGGGTGGAGATCTCTTGTTGGCATCCTATGCTCCACACGGAGTTAAAGGGTTGGCATTAGGAAGGGCATCCAGCTGTAGAAACTCTGCCAAATCAGACTGGAGCCTGGTGTTGCCATCCGGTTTCACCAGTCCTCAGTCAAATCGTCCAACCCATGCTAGCATGGAAAGCGGACGTTAAACGATGATGATGATGATGATGATATAGGTATGTCACAAACAGTTAAAATTTATTATTTTGAAATTAAAAAAAAAATGAAAACAGAATATAAAATTCTACATCAGTGTTTTAAACAAGTTCAAAAAAGAATCAAATGAAAGTAACTTTATGAATTTAGTGTCCGCAAGTACCATTAGCTCCAAAAGTTATCTTACACAAGATTAAATAGAAGCATTAGCACTTTGAGGTTTAACAAAGTATCACTCTGAACAATGTTTTAGCAAATGATCAATTAAGTTGTTCTAATAAATAGAAAACAGAAATTATTGTCTCATTTCTTTGGTTTTCAAGAATAGTAATCAAAGACATATCATGAAATAAAGAGAAGGAATCAATAATCTAAGTTCAGTATTCTTGAAATTATCCAAAACCTTGTCAAGGTATGAAGAAGTGACAGAATTTGATAGTTTGGAAAACAGGGATTAAAAGCATTTTGCATTTTCACTTGCAATTAAATGTGATTTGTCTATCGAATAAATATCTGAGTTTGATAATATTAAAACGTTGAAAAATTGATGCAAAACCACCAACAGATGCTTTCATTGCACAGCCAAAAAAAGAAAAGAAAAAAAAAAAGAACCATTATATGGTTGCTTGACCTAACAGAATTAGCAGTCAAATCTCCCTTAAATCTCCCTGCATTTCAAAAAGGAAAGATAATGAAAGCTAGAAATACTATCTCAGAAAAAGAATGAGATAATCATGGCTAGAACACCATTGATCTGTTGACTTGGGTCTAATCAGCAACCACTGTTCTAATTGTTAATACTGTTGGGTAACAAATCATCTCTGAGAAACCTTGAAGAATTACATTATCTCACATAAAATCTATCTCACCGACTTTCTGGGTAGTTATCGCTAAAACCTCTAGAAATTAGAGCTGCATATGAAATTTAATGTCCACACAACATCCAATTTCTTACAACTAAATATGACATTGGATAGTATTATCTAAAACCAATCTAGATCATAGTTTTGGATGGCATGGTGGAAATGTGAACCAGGAATATCATATGCCTTACTCAATGAAGAAATACTTTCAACTGTAACCTAACTGTTCCAAATTGGAAAACTTCACTCAATATTTCAGAGTAACTACTGTGCTTATGAAAGTATTAAACAAAACTGTACTTCAGCTTTGCTTGAACCATTTTGTAGTTATATTTAGAAAAATATTAAAAAGGCACATAAAAAAAAAACATTTATATACCGCTGTAACTGTATAACTGTCTTTTATTTTCAGATTCTGGCCTTGCTACTTTTGTAGATTGCTACAAGAAATGGTTGTTACAATGCTAAGTGGATAGTAATTATCAATAAAGAAATAAAAAGTTGCCAAGAAAAGATACAAAACATATTCTCTCATGCATACTTAGATAACTCAAGAAAGCAAACTTAAGCTATTCTAAACTCACAAATCAAAGGATATAATTGACACTCGCCACTATTTATCTTCCTTCAATAACAATTCCTTATTTATTTCATGTTCGAAGTGAAGTGAACTGGCTGAAACAGTGAAGCATCAGATAGAATAAACTGATAGCATTTAGCTTAGTCTTACGTTCTGAGTTCAAACCCTGCTGGAATTTGATTTTCGATGAAGTATTAATCATATAATGGAATTGATTCAACTGGTTATACTCTTTCCCCTACCAGTTTATGTATGCCTATGTAACTTAACAGTTCAACAAAAAGAGACTGATAAAATAAGTACCAGATTTTAAATAAATACTGGGATAGATTTAGTTAGTCCCCATTACTCTGTAGGGAGCATAGGGCCAGTTTCCCGGTTTTTCTGGCAGATATATACCTCCATGGATGGGAGACCAGTTTGTTGCAGGATTACTCATTTTGACCAGTTAAGTGGACTGAAGCAGTGTGAAATGAAGTTTTGCTTAAGAACACAATGCATCGCCCAGTCCAGGAATCGAAACCACAATCTTACAATCATGAGTCCAACACCTTAACCACTAAACCATGTGCCTCCAAACTGGGATAGATTTGATTGACTAAAAACCCTTCAACAGACATAGCCCAGTGGGCTGCAGTGCAATCACTGAAACAAGTAAAAGAAATAAAGAATGTGCCAAAGGGGGGAAATCATTATTTAGTTATTTGCAAAAATTTCACTTTAGTCTTATGATCCAACTAACACCCTTTCAGTTAAATCTGTATTAAAATTTTATTCTCTCTTTTACTTTATTAATACATAAATGGAGACAGACTTGAGATTTCCTATAATCACATTACTTCCCTGACTGCTGAAGACAAACTAATGATCCTTTTATTGTCTCCCCAGCAAAGGATTCTGCCCAAAATGTTAAATTCTTTCCTCACAGCATAAAATTAATTCCACTGTTTGAACTAATGACTTTTTAGTCTGAGAGCACACTGTTTATACAATAATAGCAGTCTTTTACATAATCAACACATTGTGGGGCTTTTTTTTTTTGGTAACACTACTTGTTGGAAAACATAACTAGTTACTTTGCCTAAAACAGGATAAATAACTTTCTTGGATCAAATTATATTCTTTTGTTTTTTGGGACGGTTCTGGAGGGAGAAGAAGAAGGTATTGAGCTTATAGTAGTTATGATAATAGTTTTTCACTCAATTGGAAAATTTGTCCATAAACTGCCTTCATCCAACTATGAAACATTTTATACCACAAGAGCTATTCATCAGACTAATGAGTTATCTAAAAATAACACTTCACATTATCATCATCTAATATGTGTTTTTCAATATTCCCATAGGTTACATGGGTCTTCAGTAGAAAGCATACTTATTGCAATGCTTTGTCATCACCTTCATGAAGTTTAAGCTACTGAGATGAGCCTTCTTCCAATGTCTTCCTATTCCACAGCTTATATCGATTTAGCTTGCTTGACACCTCTTTACTTGACATCATCTATACACATCACATGCTCATGCTAGTGCAGTTTTCTCTCTTTCAAACTACAGCCGATTCTTCTTACACTCAGTTTTCCTCTCACCTCATATGACCTCCACAGTTCATGCATACTAACATTACACATCCAGCAGAACATCTTTACCTCATTTCTAACTCTTGAACATCCACAGCATTCAAGATCTTTCTTTTGCCACTATGCAATATCATACATCATACAGAAACATCACACAACCTATCCTTCATTTGAATAGAGGACCCTGTTGTTGCCAGCAGATAAGTCTCCCTGAATTTTTTCCACCCTGTTTCTTATTCTAGCTACTATGATTCTGAAACACTCAGCTGCGTCACTAATTAGGTACTCTAGACCAGGGGTTTTCAAACTTTTTGACTTGCGGACCCCTTTATATTTCAGGTTTTACCTTAGGGATCCCCTTATAAACGCTTATGAAATTTATACATAAATATTTGCTTAAAATAACATATATTTTTACATTTATTTATTTAACAGTATTTAACAAAATAGGTTTATTGTCAATTAAAAGATTTCGATTAAAAAACATATATAAAATCAAATTGCCCATAAAAAGTATTTGCTGTCCACGGACCCCCTGTCTTGTCCTTGCGGACCCCCTGTGGTCCGCGAACCACAGTTTGAAAACCCCTGCTCTAGACAATGGAATTTAAATAAAATATATTTCATAGGTCTTCTGACTGCTAACTATTTCTGTGCACTGTTAAAATGAAACCCCACCTTCTTTGTGAGCCTGCTTGTGAATCTACTGCATCACTTGTGCACCCATAATTTACACTTAGTACAGTTTAGAGTTCCTACTTACAGTGTGCAAGTAGGTGTTAGCTAGGGCTCACTTCTCAGTTCACTCCAATTCACTATAGTTCTCCAAGCTATAATACAGGTGTTTAAGACTGGGTGCTCCAGGAAACTCCTCTGTGCTGATGACTTAGTTCTTATAGCTGAAGCTGTAGTAGATTTAGAAAACAAATCCCAGGTGTGGAAGTAAAACCTTAAATCAAAGGGCCTTGCAGTTAACTTAGCAAAGACCAAAGTTTTAGTAAGCAGGAAAACAGACATGATGCTACCCCCATCAGGAAAATGCCCCTATTACTGTACACCTCTCCCTCTCCCCTCACACCATCTCCCTATTTTTCATCTATATAGTTATATTACAATGCTGCTTGGCTCTCCACTTTTTGTACTGCCACTTACCTCCTCCTCTTCCCTGACCCACTCTTATTTCCTACAACTGTAGTTACCAAACTAAGAAACAGACATCGATGGTTCTTCATCTTGGCACAAATGTGAAGCATATCTCATCTAACCTAATTTTCTTCCTAAGTAACTGTGCTATCTTTTTCTAATTTTTATAACTTGGTCCATTAATTTAATGCCTCTGACCATAATGCTGTCAATTTCAAAAGCTGGTCCCTCAACTGAGTCTACATGAGTCTCTCTCTCTCTCTCTCTCTCTCTCTCTCTCTCTCTCTCTCGTGTATTCTCCTTATTCAGCAACCCCTCCATAGTAGCATTTCCATGCCTCTTTCCTCAGCATCAATGAGGACAAATAAACTGCTAGCATTACTGATATACTTTTTACTAATGTTGTCTTAAATGTCTGTGATCCTCTCATCACTACTCAAAGCAGATTATCACAGAGTAACTCTTACTTGTCTACCCTTCGTTTTTGACATGTGCATGATATGGTACTTCTTTGCACTTAAGTTTGATCAAGGGATATTTCAGTTTCTATACTTTTCTTCTTTGGATTGTCTTGCATTTCTAGGTCTGTCTGCTTTGAGTCTGATGTCAATGAGTATTTTTTACATATCTCACAAACACCACAATTTTCTTCTTTTTTTTTTTTTATAAAACTGAACAATTTTATCCTAAAATAATATAACAAATTCACAGAACAACATGCTAAACTTTACAGGATTCTCCATAACTAGTGTCATCTTCTTTTCCCTTAAAAGAAACATTAACTTGATGATTAGAGTTATTACTACATAGACATCCCATCATCCCTATGATTCCTTATCTCACGCTGGTATGTGCAGCCCAGTTTTCACCTAGGTGTAAGCGCGGTAAAATTTGCAGGGGAAAAAAGGTAGCTTGCACCTAGTTATTCCCTCAACTACCTGAATGTCACATACCTGCTTAATCAGAGCTCACCTGGGGCTACACATGACAATGCGGAGACATGCACACATGCGCATGCACACACACATATATACACTTTACAGATTATAGATTAAACTTATCAGTTAAGATAAGATTAAATTCAACAGTTAATTTCAAATGAGATTACAGTTTTAACCTGTTAGCAATAACTTTAAATTCAAAATATATTTTTTTACTGATATTTGCTTTCATGAAATCTAATTTAAAATATATCTAGGCCATTTGTCACATTAAAGATACAATGATTACTTAAAACCCCTTTTTTTTCTAATAATTTAAACAGTAATTATCACAAATTTAATCTCAACATACATAGCTAATAATGATAATAATAATAATGATTTCATATTTTGGTACAGGGCCAACAGTTTTTGAGGAGAAGGGCAAATTGATTACATTGACCCCAGTACTTGACTGGTATTTATTTTATCGACTCTGAAAGGATGAAAGGCAAAGTCAACCTTAGCAGAATTTGAACTCAGAACAGGACAAAATGCCACGAAGCAGTAATGATTTTGCTAGCTTGCCACCTTAATTGTTTCAAATTTCTGCACAATGCCAGTAATTTTAAGGGACAGGTAAGTTAATTACAGCAACACTAGCACTTAACAAATATTTTATTTTATTAAGGATGAAAGGTAAAGCTGACCTCGGCAGTATTTGAACTCAGAAGGCAATGAGCCTGAAGAAATGCTGCTTAGCATTGTACTAACAATTCAGGCAATTCACTTTCTTCATCATCATCATCATCGTTTAACATCCGCTTTCCATGCTAGCATGGGTTGGACGATTTGACTGAGGACTGGTGAACCAGGTGGCTACACCAGGCTCCAATCCAATCCACTTTCTTCTTAATAATAATAATAATATTCAGAGTCAAAGTGTTGGTCACACACATGTTAAACTATATATAACTTATTTACAATGCTGCCATTTTCAAGCTAAGAAAATACAACTACTTAGACAAAGTCAGGTTCATCATTATGAAGTTAATATATATATAAAAATAACTCAGCTTCAAAAGCCTGCAATCACTTGAAAGAAAGCATGCTAAAGCACAATAACGAATGGTGGTGAACTAAAAAAAAAAAAAAAAAGAAGAAAACTTCTACATAGACAATTCTTTAAATCACTAACTGAACCTCATGAAGATAAAGAGTTAGCTAAAGCATGATTTTGTAACTCTGAGCAAAAATGAAACACAGGAAGTTCCAGGTACTGAATACTTAACACCATTAAAAATGTATTCTAAAATGTGTGACAGTAGGTTGAGAATACACCACATTTAATAAGCACATACATCAGCTTGTTGCAGGATCAACTCCTGGTAGAGCATGCAATGTTAATAACCAAAGCTGTATGATTGTAACAAAGTATATGCAGGTTGTATGTACCATCTTACTAACTGTCACTAATAAAAGATGATTTATATTATAATCTAGATTACTATTTGGATTTATTTACATATCTTTGGAATATTACTCTTTTATTTGTTTCAGTCATTTGACTGCAGCCATGCTGGAGCACCGCCTTTAGTCAAACAAATCAACCCCAGGACTTATTCTTTGTAAGCCTAGTACTTATTCTATTGGTATCTTTTGCTGAACTACTAAGTTACAGGAACGTAAACACACCAACATGGGTTGTCAAAGCGACGGTGGGGGGGACAAACAGACACACAAACACATACATATATATATATATATATATACAATGGGCTTCTTTCAGTTTCTGTCTACCAAATCTACTCACAAGGCTTTGGTCAGCCTGATGCTCTAGTAGAAGACACTTGCCCAAGAGACTGAACCCGGAACCATGTGATTGGGAAGCAAGCTTCTTACCCCACAGTCACTCCTGCACCTATATATATACATATATATATATATATATATATATATA
>NC_068984.1:25637857-25660360 GCF_001194135.2 Octopus bimaculoides
AGAGAGAGAGAGAGAGAGAGAGAGAGAGAGAGAGAGAGAGAGAGAGAGAGAGAGAGAGAAAGAGAGAGAAAGGCTTAATTAAAGGGTAGTGTAGCTTTTACAATGTACAAAGAAAATTATCTTGAACACATCTAGAAATACTTCCTTATATAGAATTATTTTGACAATATTAATTTTTTACTCTCCATGTGTAGATATCTGCATGAGCACCATATTAAATATTTAATTGTTGCTTTATTTTTAGAATGCCTTCCTTTCAAACAATTAATTTATCATAAAGTACTTATTCTTCTAAGTGTTCTATAGCTTTCAGTTACCTGTATGCATAATTATCTAGCACAAGGTTCAGTCGTTGTGACGTGGTGGCTCGCATGCTTCATTGACCCCAAGAGCTATGCCAGCAGAGCACAAGCAAGGTCATGGCAGGACCTCCCATGCTGGACAGGTCAAAGGATAGTGGCCAGACAAATACAGACCACCTCTTCTCAGAGGTAAAAATAGATTTGTGTAGGACCAACACCCCTACCAAGAAAAAATACAGTTACAGAAGCATCAGAGACAATTCAAAACCAATAGGACCCGAGAGAGGACAGCCTAGAGTTGAGAAGAGTGGAGAAAGGTCAGCAATGACCTATGCTCCATAGGGAGCAAAGAGCTTAAGTAAGTATTCACATTATGTTGGTGTCAACCTAGCAGAACAATCTTTCCACATTATAATGTAAAAGGTTTGTATTGCTAGGTTGAGATCAATAATCCAATAACTTGTTATAGCCATAGAAATATTCTGAACAATATGAACTCTTATTTCCCTTCAAGCTGATATAAAAAATAAGTTTCAGTAATATATCGCAATATTTTCTTTTACATATATATATATATATATATATATATATATATATATATACAAATATAGACATATCAAAATACACAAACTGAAGCCAACCTACATAGAATTTTGATATTACATAGATTGAAGTGTTTATTAGACAAATACCTCTACCAAAAACTTATTAATATTTTCCCAACTGTCCAGTCTGATGTAAGGTTAGTAGGTACAGCAACTGTCCCATATCTGAAAGTATTTCCAATTACCAACTGCCATAATGCATGAATTGCATATTAATTAATAAAATTCTATAAATCATTCATTTCTCAAATATGCATTTCTATGTAGTGTGAAATGATGAAATAACTATACACTGTCATGTAAAATATATATCGTGTTTAGCATTTCAGCATTTATTTAGCGAGAATTAAACATCATACAGTAACACAAACAAAGTATCATAAAGAAAACAGAAAATTAAATTACCTCCAAAAATAAAATACAAGAGAAACACATATTCAATAATCCAAGCATACTGTCAAAAATATATTGTTTTTAAATGGTTGAAACAAGTCCGATAATAAAAGTATGGTTAAGCAGTTTAGTGGCTTACAACTCTGAATTTAAATTTTGTCAATATAGACTTAGACTATTATTTGTCTCAGTCAATAAAATTACTACCATTAAGCACACTATCATTAAGTGTTAAAAACTATAGTATACAAGCATATCAAATTATAGGCTTACATCAATGTGTTTGAATAGCTAGGCTCTGTGACATAATGTACTTCTTGTTCCTTCTTGATCTACAGTTCACAATGATGTATATGAATGTGGCTTGAAGAAAACATTTAAATGTTGTTGAGACAGTTGAATGTAACTGGTGATTTATGAATGGAGTTGTAATGGAGTAACAACTTGTGTCCATTGTTGGAACAAGATTGGAATACATCCAATAACACAGAATTAGTTCAGCCACTTCAAAGCAAACTAATAATGTCAAAGTACAGATAGTGTGTTTGATGGCCAAGAATCAATCCTATTTTCAACGGCTCTGGTTATAAACAGAAGAACTAGTGAACAGGATAGGGCCAACTTGTGCTACTGAGGTACCCTGGAGACTATCAATGTTGTCCCAGTAATAGTGCTAGTTCAAGTGGAAAGCATGGAGCCTGTTAAACATCAGGATTATACCATCTTAAGCTTTTGAGACATCATCACCATCATCATCATCATCATCATCATCATCATCTAAAAGCCATTTTCCATGCTGGCATGAGTTAGACTGCTTGACAGAAGCTGGTGAGCCAGAGGACTATTGTACCAAGATTTAGTGTCTGCTTAAGCATGGTTTTTTATGACAGGATGCCCTTTTGTAATGCCGACCACTTTACAAGGTGTACAGAGTGCTTCTGACAAGCCCAGGTACTTATTAGACTGATGTCCACAAATTTCAACAGGTCTATAGGAACTGATTAGTAGCTTTAAACTTGATCACTGGAATCAAATGATGGTAGTGTCTCCTAGAAGTAAAGGAGATTCCGATATTAGGGTTGTCTCATGATGTGGAACTTAGCAGTAGCACCAATCTCAACAAACACTAAAGAAAATACCCTCTTAAATATCAAACAAGACGGTGGAATCTTCAAGAGACTGAGTAACACAAAAAAGAAAAGGAAAGTGTGTAAAAATACTAACACAAAAGAAATTTCAATTAAGTACTAAAGTTAAATACTAAGTACTAAAGTTAAATACTAAGTTAAGTACTAAAGTTAAATATGTCTTGCAAAAAAAACAAGAAAAAAAACACTTTAGAAATATGAATTTATCTGAAAAGTGATTTTATAAAAACTGTTAATGACAAACACATTATATGTGAGCCAAACAACTCAGGTATGTTGACAGTATAACAAAATAAAGAAATATACTGTAAGCAAATATTGTAATGAGTAGCTTACTAAAGATTAAATTCAGTTTTAATTGGCTTTATTAAGGGGTCAAATCTACAAAAGACAGGAACACAAATGATTTTCTTATATAAACAGTGTTATTTCATAAAATCTTAATCCTTATTCATTCACGAAAGGTTGAGTTTTCATTGGATAACACTTTCAATTGACAATCAACACCCAAACAACAGACCAAGATAGAACCAATGACAGGGTTATTTTCTATTTACAGATTGCGAGTGAGAGAAAGAGAGAGAGAGAGAGAGCAACAGTGTGTGTGGTGTGTGTGTGTGTGTGTGTATGTGTATGTGTGTGAAACTGCAAATTTTATTAGTGATATAATTTCATGTGTATGAAATGGGGATTTTCTTTCAAACACCTGAAAATTAGTAAGGTACAATAGGTGTTAGATTAAGGTCTTGAAATACTGATTACTTGATTATGAATTCAAATACTATTTTAGTACAAACATTCTTTCCTGATAAAAGCACATTACATGCATCAATACGTCTAGCAAGAAAATAGATTCCTATCCTATTTGATGATGGAGTGGTCAATATTAAAAGGGGTGCCTAACTGTAAAATTACCTGCTGCAACTTCTAATAGAAAAGTAATTTAACCTATAGAGAACTTAGGACAGTATAGTTAAAATGTGTGTGTATCTGTACAAAAGGTTGTTTTTTTTTTTTTTTTCACAAGAACCACACAAACCAGATGAATTAGAAGCTGCATATTCAAATAAAGAAGCTAAAGCAAAGCCACTAACTACATGAAGCAGTTCAGTTCAAAGGGATCAATCTTACTGAAAAGTCATGCTCCAATACTCAAACAAGTGTATAAAGACTATTCAAAACAAGCAACACTAAAAAAAAAAAAAAACTTCTGCACATTAGAATATTCAAATGATGTGAATAGTTTGCTGGAACTGTAAACTGATGTACGCCATTATCCTTCAATAGTGTTAAGTTACTAACTTTACTACAAGTGACTTCTTTTTACTATTTAGCAAGAAGAAGAGTGATGCCCATGACTTTCGAAGACTCTCCTCAACTGGTGAGGGAGATGTAGCAGATGTATAACTTGAACATTAATAAGTTAATGTAGGTAAACAAAAATATAAGCAAAAACGAAATTCCAGCAATCTATAGTTTTGGAGAGAAAGGTAATGAGGCACATCACCAACATCACCATTTTAACATCCACTTTTCTATGCTTGCATGGATCGGACAGAATTTTGCTAAAGCAGATTTTCTATAGCCAAATGCCTTTCCTCACCAACCTTCACTTCTTTCTAAGCAAAGGCAATATTTCCCCATGGTCAGACAAGAATGGAAAACAAACATCATTTGCTTGAAGGTGATGCTCATTATTTACAATCATCATATCAAATCGATTTGTGAGGGGGGGGGGGTCCAAACACATACATATATCAAAAAAACAAAGACCAGAAAGTTTGGTCAGTCTTAATACATGCTTACTCTGCAAATATCATTGACTAGAACTTCCAATTAGTATGTATACCTCATTGAAAATAAAACATCTACATACATACTTTTGATAGCCAGGCATGTTTCATAAGGACACAGTTTGGATTATAAACCCTTCTATTCTATTCTCCCTTTTTCTCACCCTTCTCTCTCTCTCTCCCTCTGTGCGTGTATGTTAAACTTTTTTCAGTTTCTGATTACTAAATCCATTCACAAGGTATCAGTCAGCTTCGGACCAAAAGAGAAGACACTTGCCCAAGGTGTCACACAGCAGTACTAAACCTAATGCCATGTGGAACCACATTGTCATGCTTACGCCAGTAGGAATAAAACTCAAGGTGAGGTGATTACATCAGGTGTGATTCCTAGTTTAGAGAAGCAAAGCCATTGTAGTAATGATACACAAGGTAGAGAGAAGAAACAGTACGAAAATGGGTTTGTGGCTTTAATGTTTTAGTGAGTATGACTGTTTTTAGAGTGCATATATAGTATGCTTGCATGTATAGTAGCATAACCCCAGATGAAATTAATTATGTATGTATGTATGTATGTTTGTATGTATATATGTTTGTTTGTATGTAAGTATGTGTATATGTTTGTTTGTTTGTATGTATGTATATATGTTTGTATGTATGTATATGTCTGTATGTATGTATGTATGTATGTATGTATGAGCAAGATAGCTTCCACTGGCCCACTGTATCTTATTGAACTATCTAACCCATGCTAGCATGGAAAGCAAACATAAAATGATGACACTGATAATGATCATGATTGTAATGGTGAATTCTGAGAGGAAATGGAGATTGAAGTGAATGCTTCCTGTGTGCATAGGAGCATAGTAAGAATTAACAAGTAGATCATTAATATATAGAAAAAAGGGTGTGGGAGACATAATCAAACCCTAGGGATCACTAGAATTGACAGAATGTGGATCAAAGAACCCCTACCAATGTAAGAGATGGGAGGAGTTCATAGGCAGGCATCATAACTCGAAGGTTCACATGCTAGACAGGAGCATAAGGTTTTGCTGATGTCAAAGACAACTACATGCTTTTATTAAAGTTCTCAAAACTGAAAGGTCAAGTCTGTGTGATACAGGAGAGTAGCCCTCCCTACTCCTGTAGATCTGGCCTTAGAGAAACATTATCCCTCAGAAGAGAAAGAAATTGAAGGTAATAAAGAAGGTGGTTGTTTATGGCTATTTCCATCACCTTTGAGATGCTGGAAATGCATCGGTAGTTAGTAAGATAAGAAAGTTCATAAAGACTTTTGCACACACTAAACAAGGAAGATAATTTAGATAAATTCAAAGTATATTAGCAGCACTCTCACTTTCATATCTGCAGAACTACAGACAGGACTATATTGTTATAAGATAAGATTTTGTAGTAATTTTATTTATTCCAAGACAAGACACCTAATACTGCTTCCTTCAATCTGCCTAGCTGAAAATAAGTGTCATCCTCTATTTTATGGCCAAGTAGTTGTGAAGGAAACATTTCTTTCAAAAAACTATACAAATGCCAAAAGTTGATAAATTTAGTATGGAAATGTTATTTATACAAATCAGAAAGATAGTTCTATGTAGACAATTAAACAAATTTGATAATCTACTGGTTTGAATGTAAAGAGCCAAACAAAATACCATAAGGTATTTCATCTGATACTCTATCAATTCAGCCAACTTACTGATCAGTACCTTTTTACTAACCTTGAAAGGATGAAAGCCAAAGTTGACCTCAGCAGGATTTGAGCTCAAAGCACAGATGTTTGAACAAACACTGCAAGGCAATCTATCCAACCCTCTACAAACTCTGCCCTAACATAAATTGAACTAAATTACTTTATTCAAACTTGAAACATATAGGCATGAAAATACTCCATTCTATTCAGTAATTATAGCACAGTAAACTAGAGAAGGTTTAATTATCAATATAAGAATTTATTAGACAGTGAATGGGATCTAGTTCAAAACGGGGGCACCAGTATTTTCTTAACAAAACACTTTGAAACTTGGAACACTGGTAGAATGTGTCATATAAAACATCTTTTTCTCTTAGTCTTCTTAAGAAAAATTATTATATTGCAATTTATTTCATGTTAAAGTTGTATTTCTGTAATTTCAACCAATGACTGACGTCCATTCAGCCGAATACATTAAGTGCTGACTACGTAAACAAACGATTCTGGCGGTGATAAAATTATTATTTCCTTGTCAAAAAAATGGCTGAAGCATATTGGCAGTAGCTAATAAACCTTTCTATTATAGGCACGAGGCCTAGTTTTTGAGGGAAGGAGCAAGTCGGTTAGGGTTAGGGAAAACGAACACACGTGTGTTGCCTCTCTGCAAAATGTCAGAAGTAATGGAGATTAAATACGCTTTACACCGCTTAAACTGCCAAAGGAGTAACTATAAACAGCTGAATACTTGTCAGTGATTGGTTGAAATTATCGAAATAAGACAATTTTTTACATGAAATTAATTCGAATACAAAATTTTTTTTCTGTTCTATAACACAAAATAGATAAGTATACGAAGTTTGAAAGTCTTTCGGTACCAAAAACACTACATAAAACATAAATGAAAACTGGTGCCCCCGTTTTGAACTAGATCCAGTGAATGTGAAATGGAATTGCAAATTCAAGTTTTCTTTTATTGCCAAGAATATATTATTTTATGTTATTTCCAATTGATGCTTACTTTATAATGAATGCTATTCTGATGGGAATAGCTTCCAAAGTAATATTAAGAGCACTCTCAGGTTAATAAGAGACAAGAAATTATCCCAAGCATTAAGAATCATAAAATGTATTGCCTCTGACTGATCAATTAAATGAAGAAAAGCAAAAGAAAATATAGGAAAATGTCCTTTCTATTAATTAAGTAAAAGAAATAGGATTATTTAATGTAAAATATAATTGTCCCTCATGTCATAAGGCAATATCTTGACTGATCTCATTACATATACATGTATGCGTATGTGTGTGTGTGATCATCACCATCATCATTTAACGTCCGTTTTCTATACTGGCATATATAAAACACACAGGTATCTAATATCTGCAGATACAGACATGCACTAACATATTTACACAACCACAACAATGTGTGTGTGTGTATAATTGCGATATGAATTGCAATAAATTTCAAGTTAGATTCTAGAAACATTAACAATTCAAAATGACAATCAAAAACACACACATTAAAACACTAACTACATACATCTATGAATTATTTACATTGTTTATAGTAGTTTGCGAAAGCAAACAGTGGAGCACAATGCAGTCCTTGGACCCATCGAATCCTGTCAAATTGTTCAACTTATGGATGTTAAATGATAAGTCAGAGAAGAAGCAGCGCCATATGAGCCTTTTCAACAGGTGGGAGAAACGAAGGAAGACCTGGACAAATGCGTGTAAAAGAAAGGACTAAATGGCACCCGTGGGCTAGGTCGATGGGTGAAGCTTATCATCAAAAAACCAGTCTTCCGTAGATGGGTTTCCGCGCAGGCTTCTGACAGCCAAATTTTATTCATAAAGTTTTGGTACACTAGACAAGAGACTTGTAAAAGTCACTCTCCTAATTCATCTGTACTATGTATGGGATATGCTATTGCACGTTCTTAACCACAGAGCTCATGGCTGTACCTGGTATGGACGAGATGATGGTTTATAAATTCAAATATTTGTATGAACCTGTTGGGGAAAACGTGTTTAGAAAAATTATTTGCAGACGAACTTATCTATAATTATTAATGGCTCAACAGGTCATCTAGTATTTTAGCTCCTAAAAACCACTAAAACTTCAGCACATATATATTCACCACATATGCAAATATCTTTAAATGTATGTCTGTGTGTTCGCATATACAGTATCTACATCTGTAATAGCCCAGTGGACTACCAGCTCATAACCTTCTGTTAAAATCCGATACAGTTATTTCATGGCCACACCCTTAATTCCATATACTTCAGTTTACTCAACTCTCAAAAATAGGCTCCATATCTTCTAAGAATGTTACATTCGATAAAGTTAAAATATCCAAAAGGTTTCTACCTATGGATAAACCATAGCCCTTGTGAGCCCGCTGGAATTATTTGAGATATCTACATAAACAATGCATGCAACATATCTATACATGCATAACACATAGCTCATATAATATATGTGTATGTGTGTTATATGTGTGCGCGCGCGCTCAAGGTGCATACAATTTGACAGACACGTTTCTATGTATAAAATATTGTTAAAATATACTGTCCCAGAAAAATTAACAAACCAATTTCAGTGAAAAAGTACCAATACTTCATTTGTGTGCATGGGGTGCCTATACATGTGATAATGCATGTGAATGAGAATGTAATTTCTATACATACACACACACACGTACTAAATCTCTAACTGAAAGTGTTTTGTAACAATGGGATCATTTGAATTATCGTAATCCCTGAATAAGTAGATTAAAGGGACCAGGGATGTAAATGATAAATTAAATTCAAATCTAACACTATAACGAAGGTGAGATTTAAACAAAAGAAAAGTGGGTGGAAGGGTTTAATTAAGATAAAATACATCAATGTAATTTCAGTCAAATCACATTTAAAATGTCTTTAAGAAACCGGCAGTCTTCCTTCAACCCACATTTAACAATCTACTCACAACTGACACTTACTGAAAGTTTATTTACAAAGTGATCAACCTGTTAAACAGACGACATAAATACCATAATTTTATACAAATTGTGATGTATAGGAACGTTCCTATTCCTGTATGTTTGGGGAGCTAAATTGACAAATCAGCAGTATTGCTTTGGGTCGATTTTAGCTGGGGGAAGCATTATTAATATATGGTATTAAAATTACACACTCAGACATTTTAACAAACATATACATACATATACACACACACACATCTACTTGATTGTTAAAATACATTTAAGGTTTAACTACTCTTACAGATTTTTAAATAATACCTTAAGGTTTAAGAACATATTTCTCTTGTAACTTCAAAACTGATTGGTAAATATTATTCGCTTTCCGAACTAATTTATTCGTTAACAAAAAATTTCTAATGAACTAACTACAAGTAACGGTTTAGCAGATCATGTTTAAGTATATAAGAATAATTAAATTGGATGTGACAAGGAATTACGAATTGAATTTTTTTTTTTGTTTGTTTTTCGGTTGTTTTTTGTTATTTCCGAAAATGTTATCTTCAATTGATTCTGACTATACTCTAATGGGAATAGTCCCAGAAGTAATTAATATTAATTGTTCGTTCAAATTAATTAACGATCAATAAGAAATTATCATAAACATTAAGGAATACTAACTTTTTCTCCAAGAAAGATCAATTATGAATTAAGATAGAAATCTATGTTTACCAAAGATATATGGAAATTTTCAGTAAGAAGCAAAGACAATATATTTCAGAAAACAATTTATAGAAAAAAAAATATACACAAAAGCAATAATAAAATAAGATAATCGAAATGGGACAGATTCTTCTTTTAGAAGCAAAAAGTCGAATGAATTGTCACTCTCCTGTGCGGGAAGAATATTTCTGTCAACATGATTCCTTAGATACTGGTGTCAGGCAACCAACCACCTGAGAACACCAGTTAATAATGATGACAGGTCTGTTCGATCAGAGATACACAGCAACAATCAGAAATAATGAATAAATACTGGGCAAGAAATAAATATATATCACATGCCAAGTTGAAAGGTATCATTCCACATCATATATAATAAGTACGAGAACAGATCTCAACACGGGAGTCGAACTGCGCATTGTCGGACGTCACACACACACACACGTATATATAATGCTCGCAAATAACCGAATGTGTGTTATCACACATTGTATACATTTGTGTGCGTGTGTGTTGTCTTATACTTGTGGGTTGATTCCATTACTATCAATCAAAAAGAATTTTTTTCTTGATAATTCGATTTTACACCAAATTAATTAAACACACACACACACATATATATATATATATATATATATATATATATATATATATATATATATATATATATATATGTATATATGATATATATATATACACGTACATAGATTATGCCAGTAAGCGCGCACGCGCGCGATATCTATACACAACCAGCGATCTCAAGATATGGCCATTTTCGCATAAACAAACACCCGAAACAATTGAATATGAAATCGTCTTAGTGACTGAAATTAGATATACTTGAAAAATATTCTGAATTAAAAACAAACTTAGTTGGAGTTGGTTGAAGATTAATGCAATGTATATCTAAAATATTTTATCGTTTCGTCCCATAGCCTTTTTGAAAAAAATGTACATATTTCTTAGTAAGCAGGCTTCGGATAACACATACTTCTACATATCGATATACTGCGATTACCCCATACACACGTACACACATACACAATGATCGTCCACACGAAACACACAAAATAGTAGGAAAAATTTAAAAAGTAAATAAATAAAACTAATCAATTTAACAATAAAACAACTGCTAAGTTATTCTGCTGTTAATATAGATGAGTCAGAAACATTGTGATACGTGATCAACTTATGGTAAGAACAGTTTCTTGGGAATAAGAGGAACAGTTTTTACAACTGATGTCTCCCTAAGCTTTATGAATGACTGTTTGGGTGTCATTATCAGCTTGATGTAACATTAAGTGTAATTAATTAGTTGTATAAAAATCTATGTAAATAGGGTACATCGTCTTGTGGGGGTGTGTGTATTACAAGGACGATGTGTGACAAATCGGACAGGACAGGAAGGAAGTGAAAGGGTGGGAGGAAACAAACAAAAAAAACAGCAAGTGTCGAATGTAGATGAAGTCTGTGAAAAATAATATTTGAAAGAGAAACAAATAGTAACAACAATAATTCCAGTAAATAAATACGATATATATGACGGTAAAATGAACTAAAAATGTAGGTATCAAACGAGTATATATGTATATATTTATGTGATAAGTTTGCCTACCTAGCTGTGGTCGGTCGGTTGGTGTAGAGAAGAAGGAAAGTGCGAGCTGTAATTGCTATCAACAATACTGTGAGGAAGGAGGAAGGGGAGGAGGCTTGTCAGCAGTAGCAACGACGACGGCAGGCGTCGATATACAAAGAGAAGCATGGGAGGGTAACAAGATTGCCGAGCTCGGGGACAGCAGGACAGTGAAGTAAGAGGTTAATTGATAGGAGGAGTGGTAAAAATAAATAAATAATATGTCGAAGGAAGAGGAAGAGAAGGAAATGGGGGAAGAAAGCAGGAAAATTAGAAGGCGTTCAAATTGATATAGGTGATAGTGATGTCGGATGTTAACAAATGGGCAAAGTAAAAGTATGAAAGAATAGTAGAGGAAGAAGAAAAGATTATTAGAGATAGACGGGGGGGGGGGATAAAAGCAAGTGAAAGTGTATTAGGATTAGTGTGAGAGCGAGGCTGTAGTGTTTTTTTTCTCCTTAATGCAAAGGAGTACTGAGACGTATGAGTATTAGATATAACCAAATTCTCCGTGGAATCAAACGCATTAACCTTTTTCTCTTGACTTGATATCACTACAAACATATATCTATCCTATACGCAGTTATGCACCTATATTGTAATCATTTATAGTCTTATATCGACTGAAGAGGTTTTAATCTTTGTTGTCAGTCTTGTCGGCTGTAAGTATACTGCGGACATCAATTTTCAAAGCTCTCATACAACTGCGCTGGACGCTTGAAAGACGCTAGCGGCAACCGAACCTGCTTGGTAATTATTATTTACTGATCGTGTAGCTGTTTTCTTACACATTCATCGTCGAGAAGTTTGTTAATGGTACAAAAGCAGTTCTGATTTTAAAAGATTGAGATAAATTATACCCACTGTTTAAAAGTTGATAGAACGCAATGACCAAATTAAAACGCGCGGATATAAAAGCTAGTGGTGGTCAATATGCAGTGGGTCGAGTGCATTTATTTATTTTCTACATCATATTCACTCAGTAACTGACTGCATAGTATCTGTTAATTGATCTACGACAGTGGTTGTGACGGTAACTTTTCAATGAACATAGACAAATCTAGATATATTAGAAACTATAGCTACTTCTATCATGTTTTAAGAGAAAACCACTTTTTCCCTTATCATTATATATTTTTTTAAAGCCGCGTACACATCCCCCACTATTGCTTAACGACCGGTATTGGTGTGTTTACGTCTCCGTAACGTAGTGGTTCAGCCAAAAAAAGAACGATAGAATAAGTACCAGGCTTTTAAAAGAAATAGGTACTGGAGTCGATCTGTTCAACTAAAATTCTTCAATGCGGTACCCCAGCACAGTGCACCTGAGCACTGTATACAACAATTTCATTATATTATTATAAGTAAATAAGGCGACAAGCTGTCAGAAACGTTAGCACGCCAGGCGAAATACTTAGCGGTTTTGCGTTCTGAGTTCAAATTCCGCCGAGGTCAACTTTGCCTTTCATCCTTTCGGGGCTGAGAAGTTTTACGTAATGGGGTTGATCTAATCGACTGGCTCCCTCCCCCAAAATTTCGTGCCTTGTGCCTAGAGTAGAAAAGATTATTATAAGTAAATGAACCGGTTATAATTACATTTATCGAATTCAGAAAACGAAGAGAAGATAAAAGAGTTTTCCACAACACGGACAATTGCAACTTGCAAATGCTATAATATTATCAAGTAACATTTGTGTCTCCCACATAAAAGGTCTATCGTGAAATAGTCGAGATCGTATTCCCTGGGCATAAGAACTTATCCGAATATACAAGCTTCACTAATTTTTACCGACGAAAACCACCCCTTGATTCTTGGGCTTATTTTTTCACTTTACTTTCTCCCCCACCCCATTATAACTATTATAACCTATCTAGGGGAGATAAGTATTAAACTATTTGACCTACAACCTATTGTGTTGGAAGTGCCACGACACATTAACATGGTTTTATTATCTTAACTACGAAGTGGTTAACAGGTTTACAACATATCAACTCATGGTTTACAATTCATTTCTAACTGCGGGAATGTCTAACTCGGTGTAAATCAAAATATTCCAGAGATCTTCACTCGAAGAACACTCTTCTTGGTTTTCCCGCCAATATTTGGATCTGATACATGTCGACGAAAGATGCGCACCATATGCGTGAATATATGCATATTCTGACAGACAAGAAATTTAGCCCATTCCTTATAATCTCTCTGATGAACCAGGGTGATTCCCTGATGAAATTCGGATCCGAATAAGCGATAAGCTGACAGGCGAAATTTAATAATAAATGTAATTCATATATTTATTTTGAAAGTATCACGGCTGTTGATTTCCAATTATTTTTTTCTTTTTTGGCGGGGCAAGGCATGAATAATGTGTGTGTGTGTGCTGTTCCGTAATGATAAGATCGACAAAAATGTACTCCATCTGATGAGAGGTCAATACTACTTAATAAACACAATATATGTTTTTATGTGCTACTATTAGTTTCATGCGCTAAGAGCATGCCAGACAGTATTTTAACACGTCTGGTGTCTTAGCACAATCATCAGGCACTGCCCACGTGGTATAACGAACTATTTTTAGTTCGTTATACCATGTGGTCAGTGCCTGATGATTGTGCTAGGACACTAGACGTGTTAAAAAATACTGTCTGGCATGCTCTCAGCGCATGAAACTAATAGTAGCTCATAAAAACATTATGTTTATTAAATTATATATATATATATACAGCTTCAAATGTATGTAATAAAATCTTAATTTAGATATTGTGATAAAGCGGCGAGCTGATAGAATCGTTACCGTACTGGGCAAAATGCTAAGTGGCATTTCGTCTACCTTTGCTCCCTGAGTCGACTTTACATTTTATCCTTTTCGGAGCTGATGTAATCGACTTAACACTACCTCGAAAATGCTGACCTTATGCCGAAATTTGAAACTAATTTAAAGATTGCGATTGTCATACTGCTTTCGGTAACATAAACAAGATATGTCGAACTGACTAAATTGATGATGTACCTTTCTGCCTATCAAATTCCCCCTCCTAGATATTGATCAACTCGAAGTTATTACTATGTAAAAGACAGTTGCCCAAGGTATTGTACAATAGAATCGAACTCGAAACTGCGTAGTTACAAAGCGAAGTTCTGAATTAATCAGCCATGTCTACGCTCGTGTTTACGTGAGGTTTATCTCGGAAAGTCAATCTAGCTGTGTTCAATAATCTTTTCTTGTAAGTGAAAGTGAAGCTGATAGTAAAATGAAAGTGAAAAGATTATTTTCTTTTAAACTGAAAGTTTATTTTGAAATTGTTTATGTATTGAAGAAATATCTGAACTTTTGAGGCGATAAACGCCTTTTAGAATCGTAGCGAACATAATTATCATGACAGAAGGGAATTGTGATAATAATTCAATCAACCTCGGTTACATTAGAGCTGTTTAACAGATTCCATAACATGAAATATTGCAAGTGAGCCATAAAGCGACGAGGTAGCAGAACCGTTAGCACATCGGACAAAATGTTTAGCGGCATTTCTTCCGGCTCTTTACATTCTGTGTTTAAATTCCGCCGAGGTCGATTTCGCCTTTCATCCTTTCGGGAGTTGAAAAATAAGTACCAGTCAAGTACCGGTGTTTATTTTCCAAATGAGATTGTTTTCTACAAACAGGCATCAAACGTGACATACTTCAGCCATATACTCACGCATATATCAAATACTGCTTTCTAATATCGGCACAAGGCCTCAAGTTTGGATGGTGGATATAGTCGATTAAATTGTCCAGTACTTTATTTTATCGACAATAAAAGGATTAGAATCAAATTTCACTTTGTTGAGATCTGAACTTAGAACGTAAAGAGCCAAAATATATATCACAAAGCATTTTATTCGATTCTCTACCGATTCTCCAAATCTACCTAGTTACTGAATTCATCCAATATCCTTATCTATTAACAATCGGGTTACCATGTCATGTACATTTTGACATCGGTTTTCCACTCAATGTAATCATTCAAATTAACATGATCCTACATTGCATCCTGTCGCTGTCATGAGTGGGTTCTTTTTTTTTTTTTTTTTTTTTTGCAGTATTTCTTCTTGTCTCAGGAATCTGAATAGTTTGATCTTATTTTATTGCGGATAACATAAACTGAAAATGGATTATTGCATAGTAAAACCCGTAAATTACTGAGTGGAATACGGATTCTTTCCTCGGTGATTTTATATATTAGGTTGTCAGATAAATTCATTCTTTATCATTTATTTATTTTTTAAATCCTTGGATCTTTCTGATTTGGCGGGCACCATTTTTTATTTATGTTTTATTTAATGTGTTTTCTACCGAAACACTTTAAAACTTCGTATACTTGTATATTTTGTCCGTGTTTTTTTAATTAATACGAAAAATATTTTTATCATAGTTGTTTTCTGTAGTTGTTTCATTCCTCTATAACTTTATTTAGCGTTTTTTGAGATTAGAATAAATTTTACCTCTTTTCAGACATATGACGATGGAGTGCCAAGAAGAAAAAAGAAAACAAAAAAGCGAACGAATTTATCTGACAAGCCAATATCTTCTATCCCAGATGCAGACCATCATTCTATCTCTCTCTCAGCCCGAATCGTTGGCACATCTATTTTAAAGTCTTCTTAACTTTTTTTAATAATCATTTTCTTCGAGATTTCCCAATTAATCTGTAAGTAAGTGCAAATGTTGTCTCTTCCCGTACACAAACAAGAAATTTACTAACTTATCTACGTTCGCTCTTAAACCACTCACCTGCTTGATAAATACACTTTCATCCTCAACAAGGAATTTGTTCTTTATCTTTCCAGTTCTAGTTACTTCGTTTTTTTTTTGTTTTTTTTCTTAATACTATTTTTACACAAATTCAACTCGTCTAGTCTTGTTCATTTTAAACATCTTAACTATAGCTAGTTTTACACTCAGATACTAGAAAAACGACTCTGTCTAATTAACAAATCTATTGTCTAGTAATGTGACGGGGCGTGGGTGGTCTAGTGGTTAGCGTATTCGGTTCATAATCTTACGGTCGTGAGTTCAATTCCTGGACAGGCGAAGAGAGAGAGGCTGATGGTTTGCTGTCGTTCATTGACGAGTATTCAGTTCTTCGATCAACTAAATTACCTCATTCTGAATTAACGACTAAGTGGCCGAGCATTTCAAAGACACTTGTACTCTTAACGTAATTCTCAAACAGCATGTGTGCCAAGACTCTACTTTTGACCTAAAGGTATAGTACATCTGCCAACATGTTTCACTTCCAAGGTAAGGCTCAACCTGATGCTATAGAAAATGACATTTACCCAAGACTGAACTTGGAATCTCGTTGCTGCGAAGTGAACTTCTTAAATATTTGTCTATACTGCGCGTACACACACACACACATAATTTACTTTATCAACCACAGAAGAAATCCTCAGCAGAAGCAACATGACGGATGTACATTTTAGGCTGAAGAATTAATTGAGCAATGATCAACGCTGAAAATGACAAGATGATAGATCACTATCACCTAGTTCCAAAATTGAACTACTGTTAACATCTATAACATCATGGTGACCATGTGTAAGTAAACTATTTAATATGACTGATCTGAAATATATAAGTGCAAAGATAAGTACGAAAAGTACAACACAAAGACGAGGGAAAATAAACCCAGAGTCAGTATTAGTTTGGCACTCAGAAAATGGCGGGGAAAAGGAAATGTCTTTAATATTTCGATTACACACTCTTCTTCTAAAAAATATAAAAGATATGGAAAGAAAAGATCGGAAAACTGAAGAGCCTTTCCATAGACATTTATTTTTGTGAAAGCAAATATACTTTGATTTTTCATAAAATATTTTGAGAGCAATTCAATAGGTAGAGGAGGTAAGATTTCTGAAAGTGACCACCTAAAGTAAGTGCAAATGTTGTCTCTTCCCGTACACCAACAAGAAATTTACTAACTTATCTACGCCTACTCTTAAACCACTCACCTGCTATAAGTAACTAAAATTATTGGGAATTTAAAACAAACGTCGAGTACGATGTATAGTTAACAAAGGTTTCAACACAACGTAAATAAAAAGAATGTTTCAGCTGCTTTGGTTATGATGTCTATATACCATATAAGAATATCGCAATAATGCATAACCGATTAGTCATTTATTGTATCGTGTATTTCGGGACTAACCATGAAAGATACAGCTTTTTGTAACCAATAAAAAGTGCTAACCCAGAAAGTCTTTGTAAAAAGTTTCCATAATGCCGTTGTCTTCTTTTTCAAGAGTAAAGTAGAATGGAACAATTTAGAGCGATTTGGTATGTGATAAAGCAACTTGCCGACCGTTTTGAAGTAGTGAAGTAGGAAGTGGAAAGTGTAACTAACTGTACATTTCCCACATTTACTGCAAACTGCCGGCAAGTTGCTTACCACTCGCATATCCTGAATCACTCAAAATTGCCATTCACTATTCTTCTGTGAATAGCAAATTGGGAATAATGGCCAGTAGAGATCCATTAGCGAGAATTCCTTTTAATAGCTTTGAAAGATATAACGTTATATAAATTTCAGGAAACAAAAACAAACCACAACGCAAACGCATTTGTTTGCTGGAAAACGCTTAAATGAGTTAATAAAGAACAATTGTAAGTTGCATGGCAGAAGAGCTAGGAATCATGGTTCGAGCAAACGCGATTATACAAATTAGTTTAGCGCAGCATATTCGTAATTGCAAGTTTAGTATTATTCCCTTATTTAAAAGCTGAACATATTGATTACTTATAATCGAGACAATGCTATAATATTTAGGGGGAAGGCAGTCAATTCAATGTGAATCCCTTTCTGTATCTATTATTTGTACATATGTTATCGATTTCAAAAGGGTGAGAAGTTAAGTAAACAACAACAGAATTTGAACATTTGAACACAACACTTTACCAGCTATATTGTGCCAGCTACAACCCTCCAAAAATATTTAGATTACTTAAAAATTCTAAGGTCTAAAATAAATTATGGAACTTGATTAAAAAGAATATTTTTCTGTAACTTTTTTCATTGTAGTAAATAGTAATTCCAGCAATAACAGCTTATTTAGTTTAATAACTGATAAATTTTAAGTTCATATCTGCGTCAGCATTTCGATTTATTTTTTCTGAACGTAATTTTTAAACCAACGAATAGTACATACACTAATACTAAGAAGCAACAACCATAATATTTACATTAAACCTTTAATATAAGAAACAAGGCGGCACGCTGTCAGAATTGTTACCACGCCGAGCAAAATGCTTAGCTGCATTTCATCCGTCTTTATGTTCTGAGTTCAAATTCCGCCAAGGTCGACTTTGTTTGCGATCCCTTTCGGAGTCGATAAAATAAGTACCAGTTGAACTGGGCGTTGATGAAATCGACTTGTGCGAAAATCTAGAACCAAGACTTTTATTAAACATTTAATATAAGGCGCGGAACCATGTGGCTTGCTTCCCAGCCACATGGTTCTGGGTTCAATCCCACTGCGTGACACCTTGGACACCTATCCTCTACAATAGCCTGGGGCCGACGAAAGCATTGTGAGTGGATTTGGTTGACGGAAACGGAAAGAAGCACATTGCATGCATGCAATGTGCTTCTTTCCGTTTCCGCTTTGACAGTTCCATTTCAGGTGACTGTAACAACTTATTTTTAATTAACCACAAGGGTCTTACACAGAGGAGACAGCACAAGGACGAACAAAACACAAAGGGGGGGGAGCAAACTGATGAAAAAGACATTTTAAAAATTAATGAAAGATGGAATGACAACGACTCGAACCCCACACTCCGAGCGACCTCATTGAACTTTTTATAGTCAAGTTTGGATGAGACATTTGAACCGTTTAAACAAATCATGTGACCATACCATATCTTTTAATCTAGCTGTGTCCACTTCCTCGTCCAAATCACAGTCTTCCTTCCCAAACACATCTATCCGATGCAGTCTTGCGTTGTATGTTCTATACAACACCGTTCTTTTGGCTGTCCTTTCAGTAGTTTCCCTGGGAGGGGATACCTTGATATTGTTCCACCCCCGTTTCATCATTCCATAGAATCTTTCAGTTCCCTCCAAACACATCTCCAGACTGCCGTCTCACTGCCTCTGCGAAGCTCCTCCTTTCCATCTCTCTATTTCGTCTAGACATCTCACCAGCTCCTCCTCGGACGACGACGGGTCGGAGTAGCTCATTCTCTCCATTTTAACAGCGCTTTCCCTTTCAAACAAGGGGGACAGAGTTAACAAAACTGCCGTAAGGCAGCAAAAATAAGTGTCTTAAGACACAACAATTGGATCTTTGTGATTTGACGGGCAACATTTTTTTATGTAGTGTTTTTGGTACCGAAACACTTTCAAACTTCGAATACTTGTATATTTTGTTGTATAGAACAGATAAAAAATTTTGTATTCGAAGTTATTTCATGTAAAAAAAATTGTCGTATTTCGGTAATTTCAACCAATCACTGACGTCTATTGAGGTGAAATTTGCGATGTACAATTTTTTGTTAAGAAGGTTAAGAGAAGAAGTTGTTTTATATGACACATTCTACCAGTGTCCCAAGTTTGAAAGTGTTTCGTTAAGAAAACAAGTGTTGCCCGTCAAATCACAAAGATCCCAACAATTAATAACAAATACAACTTTGACTAACCTTTCACACAAACAAAATTCACGATCAACTCCGTCAGAAATGATTGTAACATATTTCATTTTATTGGCCAATATGGCCCTGCACAGAAGGGACGAACAAGAAGAGACAAGGTAGCACAAGTGGGGACAAAAAACATAAAAGGATGAATGAAATGAATTTATAAAAAAATGAAGATGTAAGGGCTATTCGACCCCACTTCCGAGTAGTACCGTTTTAACTATATTTTCTGCTGTTTTGAAATCCTGTGTTTATCCAAATAATTATCTTAGTAAATAAAATGTGGCTTCAATTTTACGAATTTCACCACAGGTGGCAAATGGTCATACCTTATCTCTAACCCTAATGAGTTTACGCCGTCCCCAGTGTTTGCCTTTAATTTTTTTATAGTTCTTAATACCAATCAATATACATTCCATACCTGGAACTCATATGTTATCCTCCTCCGTAACTCTTATCACTGACTTCATCTTCCCGATTTTTCCTTCGATGGCCGCATTCGTCCACGCCTTATATTTGTAATTGTTCTGTGTTTCTTGTGCGTCTGCTTGTGTGTATTCAATTGGGGAATCTGTAATGTCAGAATTTGTTCGTGTATACCTACCTGAAGTGTCTGTGAGTGCTTGTGAATATTTTACTGGAGTTATTGGGCTGTATGTGCGTGGTTGTGTATATTTAGTTGGGGATTCTGGGCTGTCTGCGATGTTCTTGTGTGTTTGTTGTAATGTGGAATGCTGTATGAGCGTTTGTGTGTCACTTAGTTCTTTATTTTTCTTTTTTTTTAAAGTTCTTTGGGAGTGGGAAGTTTTTGATGTCTTTCCTCTTCCTGTTCTGTATTTCATGGACTTCATCTCTGCTCTCCGCATCTACCTCCTCGGTACCTTCCTTCAGATTCTCGTCCATGCTACTTTCCTCTTGTCTCACCTCCATTGATGTTTGGTTGTTGAGACGGGGGCAATTTGCCTTAATATGGCCCTTCTCTCTGCAGTGGGAGGTCTTCCCTCCACTACCACACGCAGCTTCACATCCTCTGGCAACTATTTCTTCAGTTATCTCTTGTAGTTCTAGTATGGTGGCCTGGATTATGACTTCTAGGCCATATCCCCACCAATTCAGCTGTTTAGTACGGCTTACCTGCAATACATGAGGGTTATCTTTCGTGTCTATTAGGATAGCTGCTAGCAGCCACATCTCGTTGATCTCTGGGGGCACCCTACCAATCCTCACTCTCGCTACTCGTTTCCCGAGATAAGTTAGCAGGAGTGCCCAATTTTCCGTTTTCAAGGTTACAATGGAGTGCTTTGCTGCTTCCTCCACAGTCGGGAAGCGCACCTCCATGTACCAAATTTCCTTCCTCTACAGTAGAATTCGATGTTACTTATCTCTTTCAAGCATTCTTCCAAATCTTCCTCTTTCGCCATTTCTATTTTCTTATTCGCTAGTGAAAGGGTTCTGTAGTTCACTGTTTTTTTTTCGCTTTTTGCTTCTTGTTAACTCTTCCCGCGGCGTCAATTTCAATCTTGACTCTTCTCTTTGTATCATTTTTTTTTTACTTTTCTTCACTATCTCAAAGTCCACAGGCACCTCCCTGACTTCCAGCTGTCTCACAGTAGCAGCAATATTATTACGGCCTGCTATTGAAGCGTAACTCCCGGCAATCGCTTGCAATTCCTCCATACTCGCTGTAATTTTCGCCCCCACTGGAGGAGAAAACACAACAAAAAGCAAACAATACAAGTTAAACAATTATCAACAAGAGGTAACCCCGCTAGGGAGGACCTTAAACCAAGGATAACCTATCCGAAACGATACAAAATCAACTCTGAACAATACAATCTCTTCGAAAGATGATTGGAACAACGGTGAAAAAATATCAATGTTAATTTATAGTGGATGAGTCCAGCAATACACCACCAAACAGTCACCATAAGCTTCTTTTTGAAGAGCTCGAGTTTAGGGAAGGTTTTCGGTGCTGCATTTGGGCAAGTCTATGTCTGTATTATCAGACAATTTCAAAAAAATGTTTTTAAAAATTCAAAACTCTGCAAAAATCTGATACAAATTCTTCATGGTTCAAAACGTTGCTTACTTTTTACTCAACCCCACACGCACACACAAACACACACACACAAACAGGCAATTATGCGGATAAACAAATTAGATATATTAAATATAACCCTCTATATCTGCTCAATTTGATCCCTTGTATAGCCATTGATCTCTTGTATAGCCATTGATCTCTTGTAAAGCAGGCGCGGTTCCAGGAATCTTTCAAAGGGAGGTCAGAAGGGAATACAATTCCAGGAGAGAAAGGCGTAATAACATTATTTAGAAGGGCGCACTTCTTTTCTTGAGGGGGGCACGTGACCCTCAACACCCCCTCCCTAGTTCTGCCCCTGTAAAGATACCGGAGTCTATGTTTGAATCATTTGAGCATTGTCTTCTTTACTAAAAATCATTCGATCTCATCTTTGGACTGTATGGTGATGCAAACAGGGAAAATAGAACTCAAAATATGAGTATATATATATTTTTATTAGTATTTAGCAGAA
>NC_068984.1:25660700-25667049 GCF_001194135.2 Octopus bimaculoides
GAAGTTGCTGGCCTTGTATCAAAATCTGAAACCAATATCTGGAACACACACACGTACACACATAGTGTGATAGAATTCAAGGAAATACATAACTTTCTCTGTGTTTTGAGTTCAAATCCTGTTGAAGTCAATTTTGTCTTTCGTCGCTCCAAGGTCGATAATAGAAAATATGCTAGTTGAGGTTTGGGATCAACGGTATCATGTTGACCTTGTGCCTTGATTAGAAACAATTATTTGAAAAGGAACGCTTGCGATCACCTTGATAATTAAATCATGAACTTACTTTTTATTAATACTGTAATAGAAATTAGATTGTAGATATTCGTGCTATATAATTTGATAGTTACCATGGAAATTATATTTTATGACGTTAATATTAATTATTTCAATAAATCTATTTATATCTATCAAGGAGGAAATTCTTATTCAGTGGCAATATTCACATCTCTAAAAGTACTTGCGCACCCCAAATAAATTTGCATAATTTATTCTATCCTAATTTTCTTTTATCGGCAAATTGTAGAAGTGTCGTTTGTTTTAAAGTTTTAGAGCTTTTGCCGTATTATTATAGTTTATTCTATCGATGAATAAATCAAATTAATTTTTTTTATTGCCTATTGTTCAAAGAATTTTTTTTACACAATCATAAACGACAATCAAACGTTATTTAATTTTCTGGTGCAAAGAAAAAAACAACTTTTAACGAACTAAATCAATATCCATGCTAAAAGCTTATCACAATCATTTGAATAGATGTTGTTATCGTCAATTTCATAACAATGGTATTCTTTTTTTAATACGTTAAACCACAATTATTTCATGGATCCAATATTAACCACAAGCCAAACCTTTAACCCTGGAAATTAAAAACAGACGCACTTTTATTTATTCGTCCATATATTAAAATGGATTATATGGCTGTATTGGAACTTAGCTCTATGGAACTTGCGGTTTCAAGAGAAATCTTCATATAATAAAATAGTCTGTGTGTATAAGTGTACCCTTCTCTTGTTCCTGCATTAATTATTTTCTTCTTTCCAGAGTCAATTCCACTGCCCCACGCCCACCATTACATTTCCTGCATACGTCGACTTGCATCAATCTCACTAGTTTCGGGAGGCTGGCCTAGCTTCTGGGCACAAACTGTTCCTCTTGAACAAACCATTAAAAATTAAAGTGGGAAAAAAAAAGCCCCCATCCCCATATTTTTTCACCACTGGTTCAATCTTTTTGTCCGATATTAACTTGTAATTAGATTTTACAGAAGGCATTTTGAGGTTCACCTTTTTGCAACTACATGGTTTCAGGTTCACTCCAACGGCGCTGCACGTTAAGTAAGCGATTTCTTCTAAAACCCTGGGCCCACTAATGTCTTGTGAGTGAATGTGGTACATGGAAACCGTGTGGAAGCCCATCATATATACATGTGTATGTCTTTTGAGTCTTTGTTCCCACCACCACCACCGCTTAACAACTGTATACACCTCCGAGATTTAGCAGTTTCGCAAAAGACACCAGTAGAATATGTACAAGACTTAAAAAGACACACAAAAAAAGTATTGGGATTGATTTGTTCAAAGCGTTCCTCAACATGACCGTAGTCCAACAACTGCAACAAATAAAAGAAGATTGCAACTGAAAATTTTCGATCGCTAACTACAGATTTCAAAGTCAGGCTCCTTTTTGCCTAAAGACAACCGAGAATAGGCGCTGAGAAATGAAACTGAAATGCTTCGATCCTATTTAATTCTTTTGTAATTCTATTATAAACATTAAAAACAAAACTAATTCTATAGAAAACAAAGGAAGTTTCATTTATAGCCCGTAGCTTTAAAAAAAACCTGAACTGTTTTATGGGAAAGCCTATTTAGAAATAGCTTTTCACTTAGCATAATATATTGTTATATAAAGAGTGAGAGATAATAGGTGAATCTATTGTGTTGATTTACAATAAAGAATTGGTGGTGCATAACAATATCTCTTAAGATATAACGTAAAAACTAAAAGAAAATGAAACGTTGACGGAGAAAAATACCTGCGATATAATAATTTTAGTCAAAATAGAAAATATTTTCATTATACTCTACGTCAGTGACTTTGATTATAAGCTCTTCCCCTGTAGATTTTTTTGATATAATCTGCCATTTACCTCCTTACTTCTATGAGCCTAAGAAACATTAGGTCACATATATCGGACAAAGGATTCAATATCGATGCAAAATTCAATAATTATATTCAAGCGAAATGCTAGTTAAATGTGACTTTGAAGTTTCGCCATTAGCAACCTGTCAGTGTATGTGTGTGTGCAATATTTTATTTGTTTCATTCATTACCCTAAGGCCATGCTAAGGCACTGCTTTGAAGGGCTTCATTCGAACAAATTGGTCCCAGTACTTTATTGATATTTTATTAATCGACACCATAAACTTTTTTTAAAGTTTGGTACTTATCTCTCTCTTTTGACGTACTGCTAAGTTGCAAACCGGTCGTGTGTGTATATATAATTCTCTTATTTTTTTACTTGTTTCAGTCATTTGACTGCAGCCATGCTGAGCAGCGCCTTAAAGATTTTTTTTAGCTGAAGAAATCGACTCCAGGACTTATTCTTTGTAATCCTATGACTTACTCTGTCGTTTCTTTCGCCGAACCGCTAACTTACGGGGATGTAAACACACCAACATCGGTTATCAAGCGATGGTGGGTGGACAAACACAAAGACACACACACACACACACACACACACACACACATATATATATATATATATATATATATATATATAGACACACACGACGGGCTTCTTTCAGTTTCCGTCTACCAAATCCACTCATAAGGCTTTGATCGGCCCGAGGCTAAAGTAGAAGACACTTGCCCAAGGTGCCACACAGTTTCTGTCTACTAAATCCACTGACAAGGCGTTGGTCGATCGAATCCAAGTCACAGGGGTTTTGTCCGGTGGGTGGGACTTGTCTGAGGAGGTTTTGTCCTAGTAGGGTTTCGTCCGGATCCCATAAATTGATTGTGACTTTTTTTTCTTGTAACTTTTTTCCTAGCAAAAATTGCGACTTTATTACCGGTCACCGGTCGATCTATGGTTAAAGGAGAAGCCACTTGTCCAAGGTATTACGCAGTGGAGTTGAACCCGAAACCACGCAGTTGCAATACGAGCTTCTTAACCATACCACCGTAACGCATAATTTGCATTAATGAAATTTTATTGAGGTAGGTTTTTTTCCAAAACTATAGATTACGATTTTGCTTATGAAATTACTATTGTTTTTGTTTTTTGTTTTTTTAATACTCAGAAAGAAAAGAAGTCCATGGCATTTTAATCATTCAATAACCAGCTGATGATCATGGCACGACATAAAAAAAACTTCCGGCGCTATCCTCATTGATATTATTCATTACCAACATAAAACATAATAAAACTTGAGTTTATGTTTAACATATTTACATTGTAATGCAAATCAAAAGTATTCTAGCTATTGAAAACTGGATTTGTATAGATATCTTTTCTTTTCGAGTAAAATAAGTAGTTTAAAAGTAAATTTCATCAACGTAATCATATTCTACAGCTTCGAAGAAATATATCTGCAAAATTTCCTTGAAAAATGTACGTTATTAGAGAAGCTATATATAGAAACATAGACGGCAGTGGAGCATCAAACTGTAGTTATGCCTCAAACATTTGGAACTTGCATTAATTCGGTTTAAGTTCTCGAAAGAAAATATATTTTAACAAACTAATAATAGGCGCAAGCATGGCTGCATAGTTAAAAAGCTAGCTTCGCAACCATGTGATTTAAAATTCAGTCTCACTGCACGGTACTTTAAGCAAATGTCTTCTACTATAACCCCAGGTCGACCAATGCCTAGTGAGTGAATTTGGTAGTCGGAAACTGTACAGAAGCCCATCCTATGTGAGTGTGTGTCTTTGTGTTTGTCTCCACCACCGCTTCACAACTGCTGCCGGTTTGCTTATGTCCCCGTAAATCAGCGGTTTAGCAAAAGCTACCGATAGAATAAGTACCAAATTTAAAAAATATTAATAATATAAACTGGAGTCGAGTTGTTCGACTGAAATCCTTCTAGACGGTGCTCCAGCACTGGCGCAGTCCAAAGACTGAAACAAGTAAAAGATAGAAGATAGTAAACGCAATGAAAAATATTAAATTTTGATTATTCTCGTAGTTTGATGCACTCTTGTTGTTATTGAGACCTAGTTCATGACTGATTGAACATCCTGTCATTTTGTATATCAAGAACTATATTGTCCGATGTATCCATCCTCTTTCTTTAAACACGGTAATGTCTAATAAGATAGAAATTTGGCTGTTATTTCTAGCATGCCAAATGAACATATAAATGTTTTAAATGGTCCTTCGTTTGGATTGTTCGATACACCTTTAGAATTTATAAGCTATAGCTTTTTGATGGACTAAAACTACCAAGATGAAAGAAATACAACACTTCAGCCATTCTTCCAGAAATCCTTTAGAATCATAAAACTAGTTTATACAATGAAAAAAGAAAAGAAAGAAAAGTCATTGAATGGATTTAAAGAGATGCTAATTAACTGCAATAAGAGTAAATATTGGCGATATGCCCAGTAGTTAGAGAAACAATTAAAATGCAACCCAACACAGTTACTCTCATATAAAGACCAGTATTCATAACAAATATTCTGATCTCGCTCGACAATGGTATGAACACAAACCCTGTGCAGTGGAGCAAACAAAACGAACTAGTTAACATTTTTATGAACTGTGCCCAAACAGTGTGAAAAAAATATTACATTCTTTTTACATGATTTCACGATAGATAGATAGGTAGTTAGATATAGACATAGAGAGAGAGGGGAAGACTGAGATACAAGCACGCATGCACGCGTTTGATTGAACAATCAAGTCAAAATGTAATTAATATCTGTAGTGGAGTTTATTCGTTAGAAGCTGAAACATTCACTCCGTCACTGGTCAGAATTACACGATACTTGCGATCCTTGAGGTCACAAAAAGCCGTTTTTGTCACTTAAGGACTGCAACAGCGAGAAACTCTGAGTTATAACGGAGATAATAATCAGCTTCAAATGAATACACACTCACACACATTTAAAATATATCGTTAAGGAGAACGTATGTAACTTGTAATAGTGCAGTTCTCACAATTAAGTTAGAAAAATTTCAGTTATATTGGAGATGACATTGAGGCGTAAAGAGAATTAAACTACATGGCATTATGGTTTGTTTTCACTGTTCATAGATTTCAATTCATTTGGTATGATCTCCCCACACACTTTGAAACTGTTATTCTGTAAGAATCTATTCATAGTAATTGGCTGTTCTGTCGAATGACATTTCATCTAAGGATATATCAGAAATTCGTTCACTTATAACTTTAACTTGATCTGACATCCAAACGCAAACTTATTAACTGTTAAAAGTGAACTTCGTGGAGGAAGTAGGTATATTTTAAAGAACATTAGAAAAGCCATAACATTACGATTTGAATAACCATAGCAATGTAGTTTGCTGGTTCAATATTAGAGATAAGAGCAGATGTAAATTCACGAGGTTAGACATCGTACTTTTTCCGATCCATTTCCAAAACCCTCCTCCTCAAAGCAATGGAATTTGAAAGAATGTATTTCACTATAAATGACAGTAGGGGTTATTATTCATTCCAAAAATCTTTTCTATTCGACAAAGATATCTATATATCGTTGTCAATATAGGGTCCCGGGATTGAGCGAAAATTTGTAATCTCATCGGATTATTCATCGTACACAAGGTCGACGCACCTAGTATCCATGCATTTATAGTTATGTAAAAGTTTTAGATGTAAATGGTTACAAAGTATAACAAACCAACATCATCACAATGATCCTGTATCTACAAATAACAGGAATATTGAGCCTTATAACCGTAAAAAATCTCTGAATTATGTCCCTTCCCTTACCACAAATACAATTCTGAAGCGTACCAACTTGTGCGTCAGGGACAATTTAAGAATCGTTGCGTGTGAATGCGCATGAATACCACATTATCGAGCTAAGCTAAAGAAGAAAACTACTAATTAAAAAATTTCATGATCTATTGTAATCCACAGCAACAAATAATGAATAGATATGAACGTAGGCTCGAAACGTCAAAGACTTTTCTATTCTTCCCAAGCGTAAAACTAATACACCTGCTTGTTGTTCCTTCACCTGTCTTCGTCTTTTGTTTCCTGTGAAACTCGTTTTCTGTTTTCGTTTCTCATTGTGTTTAACGTTTTTTTTTTATGTCCTGTACCCATATATGCATGTATGTATACATATAGATGTAGGTATGTACATATATGTATG
>NC_068984.1:25667059-25672120 GCF_001194135.2 Octopus bimaculoides
ACACACACACATATATATATATATATATGAGAGAGAGAGAGAGAGAGACACACACACACACACACATATATATATATATATATGAGAGAGAGAGGGGGGAGCTAGGTTCATCTGAGTTCCACACACACAGATATGTGTGTGTGGGGGGGCATTTTCAACTCTATATATATACTTCAACTTATGGTGTTTCGAGTTACGTTTTTGTCTTTTCGACTCTACTGTTTTTTTTTAAAGAAATTAATGGGAAAAGTACACCTCGACTGCAGTCGATTTATCCGACTTCGCGTATCAGTGAACATATTTAAAAGCATAAACACCTAAAAACCAAGACTGAAGTGGAAAATTAAAGAAGATACAGATGAAAATATGTACAGACCATTTATTAAAATAGATCTACGCTAATAATTTTTTTTTAATGCTTTTTTCGAGTTACGTCGTTTTTCGACTTAAGTCGCATGTCTTGGAGCCAATTTCAAATAAAATGAAGTAAAAAATTGGATTCAAAGAATCAAGCAAAACTCGTAGTAAACACTCCCGCGAGGATAGGGAATCAGTTTACATAGTAAATGAATTACGATTGTAGCTTAACTTGTTGAACAACTTAAAATCCAGAATATACAAGCAGTAGATATTTCCCCGGGGAGTAACTAATCCTCTCTACTATAGGCACAATGCCTGAAATTTGGAAGAGGGGGAATAATCGATTGCATCAACCCTAGTACTCATCTGGCACTTATTTTATCGACTCCGAAAGGATGAAAGGCAAAGTCGACCTCGGCGGAACTTGAACTCGGAACATGAAGACGGACGAAATACCACCAAGCTTTTCGCTCGGCATACGAACGATTCTGCTAGCTCGCCGCCTTCCGAGGAGTAAATAATAATCAGGTCTATGAAACGTGAATATAGATTTATTATTTCCATATGATTACAGCTGTTTCGTAATCTCAATGAACTATTATTAATTCCAACATTCCAAATTATATACGTACATCTTACATCAATACGCATATTTAGCATTATATAAATACAGTTGTATATTTACATAAAGGTATATGATCATATATACCGGAACATCGTGGATACGTAAAGGACATAAATTATTAAAGGACACTTCATAAATTTGTATTGGTTATTTGTTATTCTAATTTGAGTCGCATGTCTCTATTCGAGTTGAAATTTAGATTTTAAAAAAAGTCATGATCATCGTCACTGGAACACTTGACTCTAAATTCCATAAAAAAGACGAGATAGTCACGACTGGCTTGCCTTTTGTCTTACAAATGGCCAACAGTTGAAAAATTTGGGAGAAAAAACAAACTAATTCCTTGAAAAGGACAAGAACGTCACGGTTAGAATGGTTTCGCTCAGGCTAATACTTGATAATGAATTCTTATTTTTCGCTGACGCGACGTTGCTTTTCATACGTTCTATTAATATTATTGTGTATTATATGAAATAATGGGTGTCTACGACTTATTTTTCGTTACGATCATTTTATACCCCGACAATTTTATTATAACGGAATTCCATCTTTATACACTCATATTCATATCCATATGTATACGTACATATACACACATAATACGTACATATGTACATACGTATTATCAAGTGCAATGTTAAATAAGTCTGTTCGTGAATGAAATATTGATGTTTCTGTGACTGCAAAGGAAACGTTAACAATAAGCAGAATGATTTAATAGAAGGTCGACTGTAAGGTACTTTTTTATATTTTCAGTTTATCTGCTTTGCTTTCAATTTCACCCAGACAAGACATAAGCACGCAATGATTTCATTTATGCACAGGATTGCGTTTGTAAACACAATATGCATGCATGCATACATACATATATAGTAACGATGCACATGCGCGCGGACAAACACCAAATAAAGAGACATGTTCACATAGGTACGTTCGTCTATATATATGCGATTAGGACAAAAGCTCTCTAGGACAAAAGACCCACGGTTATATTTTTTCGTTTTTAGAATTTTTAGTTGAATGTATCGACCCCAGATTTTTTTTTACTTGTTGCAGTTATTAGACTGCGGCCGGCCATGCTGGGGCACCACCTCGAATTTTTTTAGATGGCTGTTTCGAACCCAGAATTTTTTTTAAGCTTGATTACTTCTGTGATATAATTCATTTTTGTGTTTCTTTTTACTTGTTGCAGTCATTAGACTGCGGCCATGCTGGGGCACCACCTTGATGAATTTTTAGTTGATTTTATCGACCCCAGAATGTTTTTTAGATGATTTTCAACCAGCACATGAAATTAAGCCTAGAAGGTCTCTCGACATGCTAGAAATAACAGCCAAATCTCTTGAAATATTTTTTCTAACCCACCTCGCTTATATTTTTTGGTTATTCTTCGTTTTTTTATATTTTCTAAAAATCTTTTTACTTCTTTTAGTCACTGGACGGCGGCCATGCTGGGGCACCGCTTTGAATTTTCAGTCGAATGTATCGACCGCAGAATCTTTTTTAGGTGATTTTCAACCTCGGTGGAATTTGAACTCAGAACATAAGGACAGACGAAATACCGCTAAGCATTTCGCCCGGCGTGCTAACGTTTCTGCCAGCTCGCCGCCTTAAATATGTAAAATATGAAGACATTTGATGAAAAATATCTATAATAAAATTCTAATTGATGAATATAAATTTTTAAAAAAACAAAACACGCGGGTGAAGTAAATCTCGTGGTGTGAAGAATCAACACAACGTGCAGGTGAAGTGAAACACAACGCAACGTGCGGTTGTCATGGTAACTACCTGTCAATTGGCTAAAAATACCCAAATGTCCCAACTTTAATTCCAAATAGCATCAGATTCTTTAATTTACGAGATAAAGTAATTGGTTGATCGTAATAAAAATTCAGAGTTGCATCGATACACCAAAATTGAAAGCAATCTGAGCAAAATTAAAGGGGACTCATTTTGCGAATGGAAAAAATCTAGATCCAAGAAAATAAGTACTGAGGCCAATTTGTTTGACCACATCCTTCAAGGCGATACCTCTGCGCGGCCGCTGTCCAATGACTGAAACAAGTAAAAAGTAGGGAAAAAAGTTCAAAATGCTAACGTGTTTATCAAATTGATAAAATGATTTACCGACATAAACTGAAATATCACCACCTAATGGTAAACCTCTGTCTTCGTTGGATTTTAATCTAATGAAGAAAGCTATTTATTTATCGAATGTGAAAGTAAAAAACATCACTTAAGTAGACCATAAATATTCGTTATGAGCCTATGAAACTTTACATATCAAGATTGGTGCTTCATCACTGTTGCCCTTAGTAACTTCAGAACACTTTATATTATTAAAAATATAACATTTTCATTTGAATGATATTAATTTATGCGAACATTTTCACGTTCTTTTTGATACAGATTTTTTAAGCACTTACTTCAACGTTGTCTTTCAAACTGTTAGAGTAACAGTCAAGTTTCTCTCAAGTTAAAAAATCCTACGTCTTATGTATCTAAAAAAAGATACATTAAATAATATATTCTCTGATAGCCCTTAAAAACGATACGATAAGTAACAACGGCTAGAATGCTTTTGATCATAGATTTGTTCGATCAAAGTTGACTTGGGACTTAACCACAATAAGATGACAATTCAAATGGATAAATTGTCAAATGCTCATAAAAGATAAAAGACATCAAAGAACGAATGTACGTTCTGTGGGGATGGTATTAAAACTATGCATTTAATTTAATATATAATCGATAAAACGATACAAAATGAAAGGAATTTTGAAAATACAGAAAGTTTTAATGAGATACAAAATGCAAATATGACCTGGGGTTAAACAACAATATATGCACTCACTCGCACACATGCGTGCACACGCGTACACACACACACACACACACACACACACACACACACACTTTTAAGAAAAGACTGAATGACACGAGAAAACAAGGAAAAACTGTACTGAAACTGAAATTAGAAGATTGTTGAGAAAGGAGACGGTTGTTATATTCAACGGTAAACGAGTTCTCAGACAAGATATTAAACAGGAGAAAATAGCAAAGATTTTATTCTGAAAAATGTATTTTTACCTGATCCTTCCACAATAATTTCTTTGTAATAAAGTGCATATACATGTACTTCAAGTAGATTCCATGTATTTAAGAATTTCTTACATAGTTCCACCAATTCTGTGCCAACCAAAATTAGTTTCCTCTTGCAACATAACTGTGAAAACTAAATATGGCATTGTTGGCTAAAAAGTGTCTTACTTCTTATCTACACAGTGATGTAGGTTCGATTCCTAGAAGAAATAATCTGCCCTTTATTAAACATGATGATAGCGTGTTAACAGAGCCAAGCAGGTAAAAAGGAAGATTATTTAATTGTTGTTTAGTCACAGACCACCCATAATTAAACAGATCTCTAATTAAAAGCATTCTAACCATTACTATTCTGTTTTTTACATTTCCCCACCAACAACCATATCTAATGTAGGGTGTTATTTAAGCGGTTGTTATTTCCGCTAGGTCGAAGGACCAAGTAGTAACTCACTAGTTGGTTACAGGCGATGAGGTTGTTACTGTTAACTCCAGGTCGGCTCAGATCAAACATGTCATTAATCAAAAACCAGTCCAACCGTCAGTATCACATTTTTTGCATACACACTCGAATTAGGATTATATATTATCCAATTTGTTTTGCTTATAAGGATCTGTAGAAGGGCCGCTATTTCTAACATCTCAACAAGATGCTAGAAATAGCATCCAGGTGACTCAAGCACACGACTGCTTTGGAAACTGTTTAACGATACCCAACTATTTGATTCACCGTTCAACAATGGCGTCATATATTTTACGTACATTGAAGCCTCAAGCGTTGGCATTATGATGCATCACTATACAAGCAAAAGATTATGACGTAATACTAGAAACAATTTTATGGACAGTACAGCTCATCATATTCTCCAAAGTAGTAAAAGAACTTGATATTCATTCTTCCCCACTCAAGTTTTACACACACACACACACACACACACATGTATATATGTGTGCATGTATTATATATATATATA
>NC_068984.1:25675967-25679074 GCF_001194135.2 Octopus bimaculoides
ACACACACACACACACACACACAGAGAGAGAGCTGGACATAAAACCCATCCAATAAATGCTTTTAAGCCACTCTCTCGGCAGGAACCCACAGAGATTCTCTCTCTCTCTTTCTCTCAGCCCCTCAACCTCTATTATAAACACATACTTCCTCTCTCTTTTTCTCTCTCTTCACTTCTCTCCTTCACGCCGTCTTTCTTCTCTCAACCTCCCAATCTTTCTAAATATATAGACACTCTCTTTCTCTGTTTCTTTCTTTGTTCCTCTCCTCTCTCAGCCTCTCAATCTCTCTAAATATATAGACACTCTCTCACCACCACCCCCTACTTTCTTACTTTATTTCTTCACTATCTTCCATCACACCGTTAAAAAAATCCGTAAAAAATGTTCAGAAATCGCAGGAGCATGGAACTAGCATTATTTTTTAGAGCCTGGTATTGTGCTGAAGAAGATAACCCAAACAATATCATCACAGGTGTGCTGAAGAGCAATAACTACTCAAGAACTTTAGCATGGATAGAGCGAAAGAAGCAGGAGTCAATACGCTCCTACGCTCTCATAAGATCCCACATCAGCACTCTTGATGCCATCTTTGATAATGAACAGAGCAAAGATGACAAGGATGGAGGCACAGATGTAGGTGAAAGATGTTCCCCCCCACTTGGTAGACACTCAAGGAAACAAAGAAGGTATAAGCGAGAAACCTGCCAGGAAAGAAAACCCAAGTGCAAGTGTCCCTACCACCATCAAAAGGAAAACCCGAGGAGGTGAAAGAGCTAGGAAGGAACAACCAAAAGGAGCAAAAACAAAAGATGAAACAGTCGAAGAAAGAAGCAAATCTGATTGCCCATACAACAGAAAGGATAAAAAGAGATGGCACACATGAATGTGTAAATTTTACTTGAAAGGTGTCTGCTGGCATGAAGAGGGAGATGCAAGCTGCAGTTTTGCACACCAAAGACCCTGCCACACCAACATGAAACAGGGTGGAAACCACTTGCCAAAAGGAAAGGACTACGCATCATCTGCCCCAAAACGGAAATACGCAGATGTAGTGCATGCTACAAACCAGTCCTATCAACATGTTGGAAGGGCAGCTGCTGAACAACAATCTTTATTGTGCATGGTACAAAAGATTGTACAGCAACCGACCTGGCTACATCAATCTCACAGATGGGACTATCCCCAATACACAAGACCACCACAGCAAATAGATCCAAGGTGAACACCACTGGCAACAACGCAGACATCACATCGGTGCTCTTACTGAACATCAGAGGAGTATTAACACTTAGTAACAGGACAAAAATTCCTTTCCTGAGAGACCTTCCTGCATGCAATCAAGCCTTATGCATAGCACTTATAGAAATATACCTGAAACCAGATCTAGCAAATGCAGAAATATACATACCACAGTATGTTGTATTACGGACCAACAGAAAAGAAAAAAGTCATTGTGGAGTTGCTATGTACTTCCGCGAAGACCTCACACCCCAGGTCCTTTTGTACGTATAAGACAACTCGATGTAGTTATATGTACTACATATCACTCTCCAGATGCTCCGAATTATGCAGACAAGTTCGAAGACTGCCTTACAAAGATAGAAGTTCTAGTTACATTAGAACAACACATAAGTGCATTTCTTATGGAAGATTTCAATCTACCCAATGTCAGATGGCCTGAGGGCCTTTCTCTCCTAGGAATGGCGTGTTGCGAACAAGGACAGGTGAGGTCCCTCCTGAACCTCATCAACACTTTGTACATGGAACAAATGGTACTCCAGCCAACCAGGGCAGGTGATATACTGGATCTCTGCTTCACAAATAATATGGATCTCATCCATAGTGTGAAAGTGACGCCGGCGCTACTCTTAGATCACCACATTGGTAGAGCTGACCATGTACGGACCAAAGGAAACCATGGACATGCAGCCTGCATGAAACCCTCAAAATCTTTCCAGTTTGAACTCCCGTAAGACAAACTTGAAACAAATTGAGAAAGATCTCTTCAAAGAAAACTGGCCTAAATGTCTCTCCTCACCAGACATCGACATGAAACTTCAACAAGTCATGTCTATAATGTAAGCCATATGCTACAAATATGTCCCAGAGAGAAAGGCCACTGTACACAAGAGCGAAATTGCTAGGGAGAGGAAAATTCTTATGAGACGGCGTACAAAAATTTCAAATCGCCTAAACAAACAAATTGAAAGCAGTGAAAAATCCCACCTGAAAATACAACTGCTAGAGACTGAAAAAAATCTGAAACTCTCCCATGAAAAAGAAAGAGAAGACAAAGAAGCCTTGGCTGTAGACAATATAAAATCTAAACCCAGAGCCTTCTACAAGTTTTCCAAAGAAACAGCCTCAGTGCACTGCAGGGTAGGGCCGCTCCTCGAAAAAGATGGTTCACTCACAGGAAACCCAATGAGGATAAGTGAATTCCCAGCAATTCCTTGATGAATTCCCAGTAATCCTTCTAAAAGCATGTAAGTGAGTCCTAGCAAGACCACTGCAGTCCTTCTTCCAGAGCTTCCTTACAACTGGCAAACTTCCAAGCAAGCTGAGGAAGGTAAACTATGCCCTCTTCATAAAGGAGGTAGCAAAGCAGAGACCAAAAGCTATAGACCTATCTCTCTGACCTCGCACATCAGCAAAGTCATGGAACGAATACTCAGAAGAAAACTAATCACCTTCCCTAACGAAATTGACTTGCTGACTACACTCAACGTGGTTTTCAACAGATCTTACAACACCACGACTGGGTGTTGAAACAGCTGCTCAACCACTGAAATGTGGATGTGTTGCAAAGGCCTTCGATAAAATCGATCATATATATAAAACAAGTTTGAAAACGGCACTATATAAGATACATTTTAATTTTCTCAGAGATATTTTACATGTTTCGGTTCTTCTTGAAAAAACGAACCTTATCAAAAATACATATTTTTAAAAGTGTAATAAAAGAAAAGTTCATAATTTTTTCTTACTAGTGTCAACAGAGTCCACGTGGAAGCGTTTTATGTGTGGGAACATAATGGCTGTCTTATACGTTGACTAGAATCGTTGGCTGTATCATATATGTATATATATATATATATATATATAT
>NC_068984.1:25679798-25685250 GCF_001194135.2 Octopus bimaculoides
AAAAAAAAAAAAAAAAAAAAAACAAGCCTCGCTCACAACATACGTATACACATCCAAATACACTTCTGAAAATCTACACACCCCCATCACTACACAGATACCCCTCGGTTTACATCTACGTTTATTTTAGCAATAGTTTTCGTAGTGTTCATTGATCTTCGTCTAGATCTATCGATTAGGAATTTCTAAGTTCCCAAAGAAACTATTTTGGCAAATATGTTATACTTATGCATTACGTAATAAAATGGCCGATCTACATAGACTTAGATTTCTTTAATGCGTTCATTTCTGATGACAGACTTTTGTGTCTGAACTGTATAAAGGCTTCTCAACTTTCCCTTTATGCATTGAAAGAAGCCCTCTGTCCTTATTATTTCTCATTGTAAATTAAATCTGATTTAGCTGGTCACGAAATAGCGCTATTTTTTTTTTTTTTTTTATCTATTAAGGAAATTCTTATGGAGCAGTCAGAGAGGGATGCTTCATAATAGCCAATGCTAAGTATTAATTCACTGTTGTGAACTCTGGCTCCAAGATAAGGCATTCCAAGGTCAATTCAGTTTCCCTACAAATTAAGTTTTACATCAAGACAAATAGATTTAGATACGTGGACTGAAAGATAATGCAACATAGATAAAAAGATATAATTTTTAAAGACGTTGACTGTCTGTCTAGCTATTGTGCGTGTGTGTGTAGCTTCAAAGGATATTATTATTAATACTTTTATAATTATCTCCTCGTCACCATTTCCGGTCCATATTAGCACAGAAAATATACTCGAGATGTGCATTTAAGGATTTGGTTCCCTCACCATGTATGCTGATGGAAGTTGCCACTTAGAAGCAAAGTTCGTGTCTGTAGTTATAAGTCTGCTCTATTTTTAGTTCTTGAAGGAACCAACTGAAAAGTAAAAAGACCCACGCATAGAGTTAGACAATGTACCAAATAAATAAATAAATAAATAAGAGCAGGAACCTCTCTCTTTCTCTTTCCGCCTATCCCTAAATTTCATTAAGTGATACTTGAAGACGTTTAGTCATTGAAACAAAAGTTAGCAATTGGATACAGATAACAAATTTCATTGAAGAATAGAAGCCAGTCCAAGAGCTAATCAAAGGAAATAGTTACCACGTAAAAGAGTTTTCCCTTTTCCTTTATAAACCAAAGTAAAGAAAGTCTTTTGCAAGATTTATAAGTGAAAAGAATATTGATTTTAGTAAATTAAAATCCAATTTATCCAGAATATAAAATGTGGTTAGTTAAAATATTCTCTAGTATAGTATTTGTACAGGTACACCATCGACTTTCCAGAATCTTTGGTTCCAAAGCCTTCTCTCGTAGATTTTTCCGAACCAGTGGTGGTCACCTTGGTCAACACATTCTAAATTAAACAAATATTAAATTTACTTAAATAAGTAAATGAAATACAGGTCTCTATACAGTAGTATAAATGATACGAGTTTATTAATACTGTACTGTGCAAGGTACCAATAAACTAGGCTGGGGGAATTTGAAGTTTCTGCTCGTAAATTCGTGCGAATTATAAGATGAATCGGATCATTAGTGTCCGGAAAGTTGGTATTGTATCTGTACTTATATTTGTTAACTTTAAAAGAAAACGATGGCAAAATATTAATCAACTTTTCAAAAATAATCATGTTTGGAGCAAAATTTTTTTCAAACAAGTGGACATTCATTCATACTTTGATTGAAGAAACTATAACATCATGGCCTAGGACAAAATGTTAGCGTTTAACATTTGAAGATATAGATTTTGCTTTAGTATAATAGACTGACACTAATTTTTGGATTGACGTCTATAAAAAAAACCAAAAATACCCTAAGCCCTTTTAACCTTGTTCACAGTTCGACCTTTATCGCAGAAACCACCAAAGAAAGAGAGAGAGGGAGGGAGAGGGAGAGACTGTCAAGCTAATTAGCGAAAACTTAATGGAAAATTAGGTATACGTCTTTGCTACTATAAGCTAGTTCCAAAGTTCAATTACACACACATACAAGTGTGTGTATGAGTATATATAAGTATGTATATGTATATATGTGTATACACACACACACACACACACACACACACACACACACACACACACACACACATATATATATCTATATATATACATATACACGGACATATAAGACACGCACTCACACACACATATATACATATATGTATATATATGTATTTGCCCACATCAACACATGCACACGAATGAGCGTTATGTGTTGACGTGGGCAAATCATATTTCATGATTGTGCTCTCGGATTCACATTTTGTTTTAGCAAGGTCCAGAGCATGCAGATTTCATATAACTTCCTTTATATATTAGCGGCATGTTTTTCCCCTCTTTTGTTTTATGTGAACTTACGTAATCATTGATTCCCACCAATTTATTTGGCTTAAATGAAACACATCAAGTCGAGAAGAAATTCAAAAGGTGTGTGTGCGTGCGTGCGTGCGTGCGTGTGTTGCTGCATATGCGTTCTCTGTACGCACGCACACTTATCCTAACACTCTTATTACATGTTTTTCGGTTGTTGACGTCAAAAGCCGTCTGCAAATATTACATTCAGAAAGCGAAATGTATTTTTCCTTTCCTTTTTTGTTTTTTAGACATAAAATCAGTTACGTAACATACACGCATATTAATCTACAAATTGTTGCAATCACTTCAGCACATATTAGAATTTATGGGGGAATCTTCTTAAAGAAATGCTTATACGTATACAGAAGAAAAAGAAAGAAAAGCGGGAGAAATACTGAGAGATGAGAGGTTGGAAAGGGTGGAGTAATTTTTAAAATAAAAACAGCTAAACTCCAAGACAAAGGTCGAGGCCAAACGTATAATGTATAGGAGGGGGGGGGGTCTTAAATTGTTAAAGAATTTATGAAACTGCAGATAAAATTCAAGAGCTCATTGTTAAATATTTAAAGTAGTAATAAGTTTTAAAGTGTAAGGCTATACAAGCCTATTTGAGGAATCAATTTATGTATATACGTACGTACGTACGTATGTATGTATGTACGTATGTATGTATGTATGTATGTATGTATGTATGTATGTATGTATGTGTGCTTATATGTATATATCCGTGCACAAATACGCATATACTTGTGTGTGCATGTATCCATTTTATAAATTTATATACATACGCGTAGACACTAACGTTATCTTAAACATGTCATGTTAGCACATATATGCTGCAAAAGTTGGTGCACAAATAATACTGAGTTTATATATCGATTTTCTTCTATTCATTAAGATGTGCATATTTATGTGCTTTAATGTGTGTGTGTAGTGTGTGCATGTATTTTTTTTTTTTTATCTCTGTTTGCGTTTCGGCGGTGAATATGTGCATATGTATTTATTTCAATGTATTTTCTCCCACTTTCTCCCTTAAATGACATACAACAGTGAAAGTGGGCAATTCGTATTGGGGTTAATATGGTTTTTGGTGCTGCTGCTCTTTTTGTGGATATGTGTCCTGACATGTTTGTGTAGACTAAGTGGAAGGAATATTATTCTTAATAGGGTGTTTTGGTATCGTTGAAGCATATTATAGATATGTCTGGATGTTTCAAATACTTTTGTTTCCTTTTAAGAAGAAAAAGAAAACATTGAGGAATTTAATTGCAGGTGGTGTTGGATGAGACTGTTCTTGTGCTCTTTATATTAACAGGCTCTTTATATTAGAAGACTCAAGAATTCCCACAAACACCTGACAGCCAGGCAGCAATTATACTGAATGGTGAACAGAAAGTATACACAAAAGTCTCATATTTTCTTATCAGACATCCAGTATGTGAATGGAGTTATAAAAGAAGAATGCTAGCATTTGATTGTTCAGCCAAGTGATGTTCAGATTCTTTTTGAAGCATTTTTGGTGTAACGATTCAAGTCTTTTATGCTTTCAGTATGCAGTCTGATTTCCCATGCCATAAAAGGTATCAAAATCAAACAGCTTTATGTACCTATGCCTGTGTGTTCTTTGTCTGTGTATATCTCTGTGTTCTTTTTCTGTGTATATCTGTCTCTTCTGTCTCTCTCACTTTCTCTCTCATAGAACACACCACTGCAGATTTTTGTAGTGGTTGTTATGCTATGGTCATAACAGATCTTATAAACTTGGTTTTATCTAAATATAACTAGCTGGAGCAATTAATTTCTAAATTTCATTGTTAATGTTTGTTTTAATATAAAATTTGGTTACTAAAAATAACTAAACCTAATGAATTTTCCAGGGTGGAGTTATTTACTATAATTATTGTATTATGCAAATGAGAGTTGTGTGAATAACTTAATTTTGTTCATATTATCTTTTAGAAAAACATGTGCAAAGCTGTCAACAATAGCTTGTAGAGCTACTTGAAAAGCTGCACAGATAGCTGGAATATTAACATATTTGTAGCTCTATTACTGAATTTATGATGCATTTGATTTCAACTTTCAATTAAGATAAAAGTCATTTCAATCTGTTCCATGTGAAATATATATTCACTGACGGAAACAATTGGTCACCATGTAGAACATTGCAGTTAACAAAAAAACGGAGAACAATATGGGTGTAATAATATAGCCTTGTTTGAATCAAGTTATTCTGTCATAGGTTTAATACTACTGCTGTCATTGTTATTGTGCACAACAGTTAAGGTACAGTAAAAGTGGTAAATTTATATCAAAATATTAATAAACTCTTATGAAGCTGGCAGAATCATTACCATATCGGAAAAAATACTTTGCAGCTTTTCATCCATCTTCACATTTTGAGTTCAAATTCCAGCAAGGTCAACTTTGCCTTCAGGTTCACTAAAATAAGTACCAGTTGGTCGATGTAATCAACTTACCCCCTCCCTCCAAATTGCTGGCCTTGTGCCAAAATTTGAAACCAATATAACTCTTATGAAGTTTGTTTCAATTCTCATTATATATGACTCAAAAATATATAAATAATGAAATAAATAAATAATGAAATTATTTATTCAAATGTGAACAAGAACAGTAAATCTCTTTAGTACATGTGAATTCATATGTGAAAATTACTGCTTGTATTATAAGCATGTATACATAGTCAACTTACCAGTGAAAATTTATAGTGGCTTCTGAACCAGACATTCTGGATATTGTGATTGGGATGGGAAGAGAATATCAGAAATGATAGAATAATTGATTAAATTTCTTCTATTAGTTACTCTTTTACTTGTTTCAGTCATTTGACTGCGGCCATGCTGGAGCACTGCCTTTAATTGAGCAAATCGACCCCAGGATTTATTCTTTGTAAGCCTAGTACTTATTCTATCGGTCTCTTTTGCCGAACCGCTAAGTTACGGTGACGTAAACACACCAGCATCGGTTGTCAAGCGATGTTGGGGGACAAACAGACACACAAACACACACACACACACACACACACATACACACACACACACACACACACA
>NC_068984.1:25685350-25686679 GCF_001194135.2 Octopus bimaculoides
ATATATATATATATATATATACGACGGACTTCTTTCAGTTTCCATCTACCAAATCCACTCACAAGGCTTTGGTCGACTTGAGGCTATAGCAGAAGACACTTGCCCAAGGTGCCACGCAGTGGAACTGAACCCAGAACCATGTGGTTGGTAAGCAAGCTACTTACCACACAGCCACTCTTGCACCTAGTTACATTTCTTTAGATTCTCTGTTCAAATTCTGTTAAAGTTGACTTCATTCTTTTTTCTTTATAAAGGTTCATAAAAACCAGTCACTAGTCAAGTACTGAAGTCATATATATAAGCAGCTGTTTCCTGCTTTCAAAATGTGTGGCCTTGTGCCAATACTTGAAAATATTATTTGTTCAAGTCTTGATAAGATCAATTTTGCCTTCCATCTTTTCCAGATCAATATAAAAATCAGGTACTGGTCAATTACTAGGAGCAGTAGAAGTGATACCTTCTCCTTTGAATGCATGGGGCTTAGAGGTTAGGGGCATTCAGCTCACAATCATAAGGTTGTGAATTTGATTCCCAGCAGTGTGTTGTATCCTTGAGCAAGACACTTTATTTCACATTGTTTCAGTCTGGCAAAAATAAGTAGTACCTGTATTTCAAAGGGCCGGCCTTGTCACATTTTGTGATATGCTGAATCTCCCTGAGAACTACGTTAAGGGTATACGTCTGTGGATTGCTTAGCCACTTGCATGTTAATTTCATGAGCAGGCTGTTCCATTGATCATATGAATTGGAACCTTCATCGTTGTAACTGATGGAGTGTCAGTTAAAACTCTCTCCCAAAATTGCTGGCTTGGTGCCGAAATTAGAAGCAATTATTGCAAAGCAATGAGCCAGCTGAATCATTAGTGAGTCAGAAAGAAAGTGCTTTGTGGTATTTAGTTACTTTTTTACACTCAGAGTTCAAATTTTGCTGAGGTCAACTTTTCTTTCCATCCTTGCCAATAAAATAGCAATCAAGTACTGCGGTTTTGATATCAACTAACCACTTCCCCTCAAAATTGCTGGCCTTATACCTAAAGAAGACACCATTATTATTATTATTATTATTATTATTATTATTATTATTATTATTATTATTATTGTTCAGTAGTTTTATTTTTATAACGTGCTTTCACTTCACTACCGAGCGCAGCTCTGTGTGCCTTGGGTATGTGCTGTGGTTTGCTGTGATGCTCTTATGGTTACTGTATTGAAAGTGTTTTGCGTAGGATGTGTGCACTGCCCAGTAGTGCAATTTTCTGTATGTTATATATATTTGTAAGTCCTGGTGTTTTTGTTATGTATTTGTCTGAATATTTTTTTATTATACCT
>NC_068984.1:25686939-25700897 GCF_001194135.2 Octopus bimaculoides
TATGTTATATATATTTGTAAGTCTTGGTGTTTTTGTTATGTATTTGTCTGAATATTTTTTTATTATACCTAAGGCACCTACTATGATAGGAATTGTTTCTGTTTTTAGATTCCACATTCGAGTTACCTCTATTTCCAAGTCTTTGTATTTTGAAAGTTTTTCCATTTCTTTTAGGGAAACGTTGTCATCTGCTGGTATTATTATTATTATTATTATTATTATTATTATTATTATTATTATTATTCAAGATTTGATACTTTCAGGCAGATTTCCACTGCATCACCTGCTAGGCCTCCATGTTGCTGGGGTGTGTGCTGCATTGTGTGTTCTCCTTTGTTGTTAGGGGAGGGAAAGCTCTTCCTGGTATTGTATTGCATCGGTTTGTTCTGTTATGAAGTTTAGTTGCAGTCTTTTGTTGTATTATTGCTTGTATTATGAGTTGTGTGTGCAATGTTGAGTTGGGTTCTTCTGTTGGGTATCCAGCCTATAGAGTACGTGTTGTCGTGGTTGTTTATTTATATTGGATTTGGTTTGGGTAGCTGTGTAGAGATTTTATTTTGGTTCAGCCTTTTATTTGCTGTTGTGTTTCTTTCTTTCTCTTGGGTCTGATGCATTTTTAGAGATATAAGGTCTGATGTGCTATTCTCTGTTGGATTCTCAGGTGTTTTGTTTTTATTTTCAGAGTGTATTTTTTCTATGTTTTTGTTTATTATTATTATTATTATTATTATTATTTTATGTTTGACTTTTGCTTTGCATTTGTACAAGTTGGATCCAAGTCTCACCCAGAGACCTCAAGAGACAACAAGTTAGAAGTTCATGTAGGTGTTATGCCTAGGGTACCATATATTTGGATTTGTCCATAGTGTTGTTCTAGAGAATGTTTAAGTAACCATAAGAAAATTATGTTTGTTTTAAAATTTGAGATCACATAGACAGTATTTTACGTAGGATATGGGCAGTTCCCATGAGCACTATCTTTTGAACTTCAGCCATTTTGGGGTTTCCTGGTATCTGAGCTAGGTAGTAATCAGCCCGTTTTGCTGTCCTTCCCAGGGCACCTATAACAACAGGTATTGTTTTAGTCTTCAGGTTCCACATTTTGCTAATTATTATTATTATTATTATTATTATTATTATTATTATTATTATTATTATCATTATTATTAAGGTGGCAGGCTGACAGAATCATGGGCATGCCGGATGAAATGCTTAGCAGCATTTCGTCCGTCTTTACGATCCGAGTTCAAATTCTGTCTAGGTTGACTTTACCTTTCACCTCTTCGGGGTCAATAAAATAAGTATCAGTTAGACACTGGGGTCGATGTAATCAACTCATTCTCTCCACCAAAACTGCTGCCCCTGTGGAAAAATTTGAAACCATTATTATTTTTATTATTATTTTGCCAGTACCGCCTGACTGGCCCACGTGCCGGTGGCACGTAAATGCACCCACTACACTCTCGGAGTGGTTGGCGTTAGGAAGGGCATCCAGCTGTAGAAACTCTGCCAAATTAGATTGAAGCCTGGTGCAGCCATCCAGTTCACTAGTCCTCAGTCAAATTGTCCAACCCATGCTAGCATGGAAAGCAGACGTTAAACGATGATGATGATGATGATTATTATTATTATTATTATTATTAATATTATTATTATTATTATTATTATTATTATTATTATTATTATTATTATCATCATTGTTGTTGTTGTTATTATTCCTCCAGGAGACTTTCAGCCTTGCTAGTGTAGGAAATCCCAACAGGCATGGTTGTACCATCTTTCCAAGATGTGAGTAAAACAAACAGTTTGTACATACTAGTTCATTGCCTGAGCGTTGGAGACTTGTGGAATTATGTCGAACAGCTGTTGTCATGTGTTGGACAAATCCAGCAAATAGCCAAGTTGATAATGAGTAATTCCCTGTCAACTTCCTTTTGGTTGGGAAGAGCTAGTATGGTAGATAAGGCTGAAAAAAAAATTTAGGACAAATACTTTACTCTCTATTCAAGCCTTCATCAACAATTTCAAGTTCCACTTTGAGAGAAAGCTTAAATTGAAGAGAGAGATGCTGAAAGGTGTGTGAGAGTAGTGAGACTGCTTTTTGTGAGTGAATAAGCATACTCTCAGACCAGAGAACACAGTTAGGAGATGGCACTTGTCCTTGAGATTATGAGTAATCCAGGATTTGGGAGATTCTTTTGATTGGCTCCCGGTGGTTATCTCTATGATGTCATTGTATTATAATTGGCACTATTCTATAATTTGTCCTTGTAGTGGCTCATTATCCATTGTCCTTGTTACAAATAAAAATAAAGATTATTAAAATTGTTAGAGTCATTAAAGTAAAAAACAGTAGCTGTTCCAGCTATTTACATTCTAAGTTCAAATCCACTGAGGCTAATTAGTTAAATAATTAAAATAATTTTTTTTTTTTAAATGATACAACAAAAAAATAAAAAAACAAAGACGGGAAACAGCTTGAGTGTGTGTGTTTATTATTGGTATAATGATTCTTCTGAGATACAACAAAATATCAGTCAATTTAACTGATTAATGTAACCCCTCAAATTTCTAGCCTTGTACAAATGTTAGAAATTACTGCTGGGGCAGCCTACTGGAGCCTAGCAGCAGGTATAAAAAGGGGAATTTGACAAGACAGTCAGTTGGACGCTGACACTCGTTGATGCTGCATCGAAGAGGCCAGGGAATAGAAGAAAGAAAACATGCACCCAACACCAGAGCTGAAGACACCTCCAAAAGGGGGGGCCCCGCCACGTCAAAACGGTAGAGGAGTAGGGGCCGAAACCGGACGTGGTTCCTTCTGATGATGTCTTGAGCTAACTGGATCCTATAAAGGAGCTGTTGTGTTAGCAGACCATGAAACATGGTTGAAATTCCTCCTTTTAGGAGCTAGATGGTAAAATTTCAAGAGCATTGGTTTAATATCATACTCAGTTCAGTTACGTCTGTTTACTTATTGAATTCAAATGACTTTATCCTCAATTCTTACACTGCTGTTAATATAGAACCAGTCAAGTACTGAAGTCAAATGTAACTGATCTTCAGATCTTGTGACAATATTACATATTATTATTCTCTTCTACTCTAGGCACAAGGCCTGAAATTTTGGGGCTGGGAGCCAGTTGATTAGATTGACCCCTGTATACAACTGGTGCTTAATTTATTGACCCTGAAAGGATGAAAGGCAAAATCAGCCTCGGCGGAATTTGAACTCAGAATGTAAAGACAGACGGAATACCACTAAGCATTTTGCCCAGTGTGTTAACATTTCTGCCAGCTCACCACCTTTACATATTATTATTATCATTGTTATTAATGCCATGTATATAGGCAGTGAAATGGTAGAATAATTAGCATGCTGCACAAAATGCTAAGAGGCATTCCATCCATTTTCACATCTTGGGTTCAATTTCCACAGAGGTCATTGCCTTTCTTCATTTTGGGGTTGATAAAATAAGTACCAGTTGAGCACTGGGGTCAATATAATTGACTAGCCTCCTACCCAAAATTTCAGGCCTTGTGCTTATAGTAGAAAGGATTATTAATGCCATGTACTTCCAAGCAATATAATTGCTTGGAAATATACAGCATGCTTTATAAGCTGGTTTGATTATTATATTTTTAGAGGCATGAAACTAATGGTAGCTCAAATTTAAATTCTGCATATATTAAATGATATTTCTCTCTCACTGGAAAGAGTACTTTTGTTGCTGATCCTGTGAATAAAAGAACTGTACATTTTACATCCAGCTGTAGAAAATCTGCCTCAACAAAGTTCTGTTTGACCCATGCAAGCATGGAAGAGTATATATTAAAAGATGATTATTATTGTTCAATTACTTTATTTTACATTCTGTTCAATCTGTTTCTTGCTGTGTACGTGTCCTTATATCACTTACAGTACTATAATTCTTTCTGATTGCTCATGCAATGAAGGAATTAGAAGCTTAAATCATGGAGCATACAACAGCTATCTCCAACTGTGTTGAAGACTATAATCTCAAAATAATATCTGTGTTTTGTCTAATAATCTAAATATTAAGCTGTAACTATGAAAAAATATGTAGGCGGATCATTTTTGCTTTTTACATTTTGTCAGCCATTTTGGTGTCACTAACTTCAGAATATATCATTATTATATCTCAATATATCATTATATGATTCAAATATATAATGATAGCTATTGAAATTACTTATAGGAATCATTATTTTATCTATCAATGCTAGTCGCCAGTATTATTAGAATTACTATACTATTTCAAGTAGTTATTATTTAGAACTTCCTGTTATTAAATATGACAAATCAATATTGCTAAATTGGTTAGATGGAAAATGCTTTGTTTCTTTCCATTCTGAATTCAAATCCTTCCAAAGCCTTGCTTTTATTCTTTCAGGGTCAATAAAATGAAACACTAATTGAATCCTCTGTTGATACAATCAATTTTTCCCTTCATACCAAATTTGAGACTTTGTGCTTTATGTTAGGAACCACTGCCAAGTACTGAGGTTGGAATAATAAGCTGTTCCTTCCCACAAATTTCTGGCGTTGTTCTTGTTCTAGCCAACAATTTCAGCAGAAGAGGATTAGTTGATTACATCAATCCTGATACTTGACAGGAACTTTTTTTTCTTTTTTTATCAAAAGTAAAGTTAAGTTGGTGAGATTTGAATCCAGACTGTAAAGAACCAGAAAAAAAATACTAAAAATTTTTTTTTTAATGTTCTAATGATTCTGCCAAACAACAACAACAACAACAACAGAACTACTACTACTACTACTACTACTAGCTGAACCCGTGAAAAATTCATGGTAAATGTAAAAAATGTAAGCATCTGTAAATTGTGTGCTGGTTCCATGAGAAATGTTTCTATATTGCGACAGTTACAGAATATAGAAAGAAGTGTAAAACTGATAACTATATAATCCAACCAAAATATCTCAGTTACACAAATGTAAACAGAATTACTATTTAGCCTTAAAATACATCCTAAATATTCAAAGAACCTTCTTGGTTTAGTGGTACAGAATGTTCTTCTGGTATTCTTTTATTCTCTTACTTGTTTCAGTCATTTGACAGTGGTCATGCTGGAGCACCACCCTTTAGTCAAAGAAATCGACCCCTACACTTATTCCCTATAAGCCTGGTGTTAATTCTATCAGTCTATTCTGCCAAACAGCTAAGTTACAGGGACGCAAACACATTAATATCTGTTGTCAAGAAATGGTAGTGGGGGATAAGCACAGACACAAACACACACACACTCACATATATATATGATGGGCTTCTTTCAGTTTCCATCTACCAAATTCACTCATGAGGCTTTAGTCGACTCGAGGCTATAGTAGAAGATACTCTTTAAAATATAGAGTTGAATTTTGTGTAGCCACCTGTTGGCAGCTTTTCTCCCACACCCATTTTGTACCCATTTTTCTGGGCTCTTTTCCCAGTTATACCCTGTTTGAAATTTGTATTAGTTTTTGCATGAAAAAAAAAAAAAAAGGATGAAAGGCAAAATCAATCTCAGTAGAATTTGAACACACAACATAAAGATGGGTGAAATGCAACAAAGCATTTTGTCCAGCATGCAAACAATTCTGCCAGCTCACCATCTTAATAATAATAATGGTTTCAAATTTTGGCACAAGGTTAGTAATTTTGAAGGAGGGGTTAAATCAATTACATCAACCCCAGTGCTTAACAGGTTCTTATTTTATCGACTCTGGAAGGAGGAAAGACAAAGTCGATCTCAGCAGCATTTGATCTCAGAAAGTAAAGTCAGATGAAAAGCCACTAAGCATTTTGCCCAGCATGCTAATGGTTCTAATACTGTCACAAGGTGAATTGGCAGAAACATTAGCATGCCGGGCAAAATGCTTAGCAGTATTTTGTCTGTCTTTATGTTCTGAGTTCAAATTCCGCCAAGGTTGACTTTGCCTTTCATCCTTTCAGGGTTGATAAATTAAGTACCAGTTGCGTACTAGGGTTGATTTAATCGACTGGCCCCCTCCCCCAAAATTTGGGGTCTTGTGCCTAGAGTAGAAAAGAATATTGTCACAACATCAAAGATCAATCACCTGTCTCCCCTTCCACTCCAGTGACTTTTGCAGAGTCTACTCTAATTCAAGTATTGTAGGCTAGGTTCCTGCTTCAAGAATATTTTCTTCACACCCTTACATCAATCTTGGAGGCCCTACAAAGGATTGTTGGCAACGACTACTTGCCTGACAAAAAGACAAAAAATATTTTAAAAAAGACAAGTACATTATGAATGAAGTTCTAAATAGGAAGGGTGTACTCTATTGTTATTTTGATGTGTTCTTCCTAAATGGGAAGATGTGGTTGTGTTCAGTTAATTTCTATACAAGCATGGGAGACTTCTCAATGAGAATGTTCTATAATTTTCAATGTATTTTAACCAATAGTTAAAAGGAATACTGTAAATAACATCTTAATGATGTTGTTAGCTGCAATTGATATGTAAGCCATTACTTCTATTTGAAACCTAAAACCTCCACAGTATATAATAACATAGTTATGTTGTTGATCCTAATCAAGTATATCTTACATTTCATAATTCAATCCTTTGATCACTCTTTCAATAAATTGAAAGAGTTGAGTATTAAATATCTATAAGCTAAATTAAAATCTATAAGTTAAATTAAATATCTATGAGCTACTCTTATATTCAAATGTGGTGATGATCATGATTTCAACAATTATCATACAATTATCATCTGATGCCATCCAATTAACATTAATACTGCTATTTAAAAAAAAAAAAATTCTACCGAAAATTATGGCTTGCCAAATTATTATTTTTTAACTAAGTAAACCAGTGTGGTTTCAGCAAAGGTCATTTGACTATCCACCCTATTCTCTAACTTCTAAATAAGCTGATGCAAATATAACTTCCGATGCAAACCTCAAATTACTTTTGGAATATTTTCTAGACTGCTTAATATCATAAACTGACAAATACTAGCATCAAAATTACACCACAATGGTCTATGGGGCATAGGAAATAAGTGATTTAAAATTTTTGCAGTGGATAGGATGTAATGGAAATAAGCAGGAAACATCATATCTCTAGAAATTAGTGTAACTTATGGTGGCCTTAACAGCCCAATATCCAGGCCATTGCTATTCAAAATCTCTGTAACATGCATTTAGCCTTATATTTAGATCTTTTAAAAAAAAAAGAACAAAAAACTGATTTAATCAATATATCAGACACCCTTTTGATACCAACCTGCCTGAGATTATCGTTGGTTCTGTAATACAATCTACCAATTTTAAAGTGATACAAATTAAAACCTTCCATAAAAACTTTATGGTAATTTATGTCTCAAACACCAGCTTAACAGTGACATGTCATTTTACTAAATTATTCTTTCTTATCAAAATTCACTGAAACAAAGGTAGCGTATTCTAATAGAAATTTTGTATCAAAAGGGTTAATTCAAACAAGCTAGCTTAAGTATGACCACAAGGTTAAGAAGCTCATTTACAATCAAGTATTTTGGGTTTGATCCCATTGTGTACTAAATAGATAGATATCTTCTATCATAGCCTTGGATTGATCAATGTCTTATGAATGAAATTTGGTTGATGAAAACAGTATGGAAAGCAGGTATTAAATGATGATGACATATTTTTGGCCTTTGAGTTACTCTGTACTTCTGTCAATCAAAAATAAAATAAATATATACTCATGTTTAGAGTTCTATTCTGTTTGTATATCCAGCTGTAAAAACCATGCCAAAGTGGGAAATGAAGCTCTTAGTGCAGCCCTCTTGCTTATTAGTTCATGTCAAAACCATTCAACTCATGCCAGCATGGAAAAAGAGACGTTAAATGATGATGATGATGATGATGATGATGATGATGATGAGGAGGAGGAGGAGGAGGAGGAGGAGGAGGATAGATTGATAGATTGCATACATACATGACTGCCTGCCTGCCTACCTGCCTATGTATGTATATGCATGTGTGTGTGTGTGTGTGTGTGTGTGTGTGTATGTATATATATATATATATATATATATATATATATATATATATATATATACATACAGGGGTGCGATGGGTAAATAGACACCATTTTATATTTGTAGTTTCGCATATATGCACTGTTTGTTTTTGATTTTGTCAACTACACAGTATAGTAGGGTCAGTACCATAATGCAATTCACTCTGCCAGAAATTTGAAAATAACATGCTGTATTGCCTGGCATTTTTGCCAGAAGCTCCAATATGAACATTTCAGAATGTTTGGGAATCAATCTGAGGACAGTGTAATCTGAGGATATGTACCGAGAGTGATAAAAATCAAACATCCAGTCAACATCATGCTGTTTGGAGTGATCACTAGTGATGGCGACGTTATGTCTAAATTCACCTTTCCACATGGCCTCAGACTCGACATGGAGATCTACATCAAGTGCCTGGAGGAGTGCCCTAGGTCAAGAGGATGGCTGCTGGAAGGCCATATGTCAAGCAACAGCACTCTGTACCATGCCACATAAGCAGGAGAACCCAGTCATGGCTGTCAGACAATTTCTGTGACCACATCACCCCTAACATCTGGCCATCTCTCTCCCCAGACTGCAGCCCTGTTGATTATTATGTGTGGGGTGCAGTTGAGCGAGAGACCAACAAAACTCCTTGTAACACCAAAGATGAACTGAAGGCAAGGATTATGGCAGCATTCACCAACTTAAACAAGGAGACCATCTAGAAGAGTTACAGGAGATTCCAAAGTTGCCTGGAGGCCGTGGTTGAAGCCAATGGTGATTTTATTTAATAAATTTACTCTTTAGTATTTCAAGATGTTTTTATGTAATTTTAGTAAATATATCTGTTAAAATGAGATGACAGTGTTATTTTCATTTTCGCATGATTTAGATAACAGTTTATTCACCACACCCTGTATATATAAATATATATATATATGTAATATTAATATTTCTAAGTCTCTCTAAAGGAGACTATGGCAGCGGTACTGGATATTAATAGTTATTGCCAAGCCAACATGGCAGTCCAAAAAATAGGACGAATGCTGCTGTTGATTAGCTCCAAGAGGCCATTGCCTCTAGCTAGCTATGTGACACGCGAACCTGTGTCCATTATAACCTTCGAACAGGGGAGGTCAGCCGCTTCCCCTTGCTGGTCTGGTATCTACAGACTAGTTTCGGGGTATTGCCCCTTATCAATGTAGAGCAGCCGAACCCAGCAGGCGTCGCTACTGACCGTCTGTACGAAGGATTATTTACCTAATTTCAATGGAATACATCCACTGGTTTTCAGAAATAGAGATAAATATATATGTATAGAGATAGATATATATGTATATGTACGTATATAATGCACATTAATAAGAAAATTGCTGATAAACTGATGCATCAAGTAGAAATACTTTGTGTTATTTATTCTGCCCTATTTGTACAGACACTCTTTTATCACTCTCACCACTGGAAATGCAGTGAACCTATAGTCAGTGACAGAACACTATTACTTACAACATGTCTGATAAATGAAAATCTATTTAATCATTAAAAAAACAAATATCACTTCTTTGGTTCTTGTGATGGATATTGTTGCTATCATTGCTCCATACACAAAATGTAAGTAATACCAAGATATAATGAATAAAAAAAGGTGATACTACTTTGCTTCATTTCCTAGGTATACTTTAAAAAAATAAATACATGATTGAATTAAGTGGGCTCAACATGTCACTCTCATCACCATAACATCTTAAAAGCTTTGTTTGCTCTAAAAAAAAACAATGCAATAAATTTCTTCCTTTGAACATACTAATATTTCAATATTTCCTAGCCTGTCACTCTATCTAAACTATGGTATTGGGAACTGTAAACGAATCATTATCAAACTGAATTGAAAATAATCAAGAAAATGGCAATAAGGATGATGCACAAACATTTTGGATAATGGTTGGATTGAAGTTCTAAGGAATATATCTGACATTCTGACTGGGAGGGATTTGCTTAAAACCTATGTCTCAATCAGTCAATGACTTCACAAATAATAAATATCAAGATTTTTAAAAATTATTTCTCGTGGTTACTTCTTTTACAAAGTGATTGAACCATTGCAAAGAATAGAAATATATGACAGAATGATCCAAGTGTCTACCATGGAAAAAAAAAAATCTAAAAACAATTGGTGTAGGCATGGCTATGTGGTTAAGAAGCTAGCTTTGCAACTATGCTGTTTCAGGTTCAGTCCTACTTCATGGCACCTTGGACAAGTGTCTTTTACTATAGTCCCTGGTTTATCAATGCCTTGTGAATTTGTTAGGCGAAAACTGTGTAGAAACCCATTGTATGTATATATATATGTGTGTATATATATATGTGTGTGTGTGTATGTGTCAGTGTTTGTCTCCCAGCGACACAATTTGACAACAAGTGTTAGTTTGTTTACATCCTTATGACTTAGTGGTTTAACAAAAGAGAATGATAGAATAAGTACCAGATTTAGAAATAAGTACTGTGGTTGATTTGTTTGACTAAAAGTCTTCAAGGCAGTGCCCCCAGCATGGTTGCTGTCCAATGACCAAAACAAGTGAATGATAAACGAGTAATTTATTATAATACAAAATGAATTTTACACAAACATTGTATGTCCAATTGCTGATCAATAAAAAAATTTTCATCTGGTGATGCAAATTAGAATTGAAATAACTATAATCACAACTAAACAGATGTGACCAAATTATGATTAAAAGATTGGATGATATACAAATCCCCACTAAATTTTTTTAATCTTGATTCATTCTCATTTTAATTCCTTCTATTTTCTGAAATAAATTTCTTGAACTTTTTCCTTAAATAACATTTTATTCTTACTATCTGTTATTTTCCTCTATTCAAGTTATTTTTAAAAAATTTCTTTCAAAAGCAGTTGTTCTGAAAAAATGGTTGGACTAAAACCATTATCTTTGTAATTGTCTAACACTCTTTATTTGTGCTTTTATTGATTGTAAAAATAAAATTCTGTCCATTAATAAAGAAATAAATTCTGGTTCAGTGGTTAAAAGATCTTGTCTAACTTTAATTATTTATTGTGATTGAACAGACTGTAAAAAATACTAGAGGAAGTTGATTTTTTAAAGTACCAAATGCAACACTACTCAGGATAATCTGCCTTCCCTCCTTCTCCTCCTCCTCCTCCTCCTCCTCCTCATCATCATCATCACCACCACCACAACCACCACCACCACCACCATCACCATCATCATCGTCGTCGTCGTCGTCATCATCATCATCATCATCATCATCATCATCATCATCACCATCACCATCATCATCTTCCTTCTTTTCCTCCCTCCCCCTCTTTGTCGTTGTCATCATCGTCGTCATCGTCATCGTCATCATAATCATCATCATCATCATCATCACACTACCATCCTTACTATCATCATCCCCATTACCATTAACTTTGCTATCATTGTCAACACCACTACCACCACCTACCATCATCATCACTATCATCATCATCTGCAACAGTAGATATGTTTCATATCCGTTTTTCAATGTTTCCATGAATTGGACACATTTTCTCCAGTGGAGTTGTTGCAATCTTTTGTAATCTCCTTTGTGAAGCTCAATCTCCTTAGGTTAGCTTTCACCATGTCTCATGTTTTATTCTTTCCATTTGGATTGCTCGACCCCTTCTTTATCCAGCTGCTACCCTCCATACTCATCCACATGTCTGTTCTATCTGAGCCTTCTAGCACACCTCACCTAATTCCTCTTATACCCAGTCATTCTATCAACTCATTTATACTCTGTTGTTCAAATACGCTGATATTACACATCTAGCTCATGTCATTTCTTTTCATCTATTGTATATATCCTTTGCATTCAACAACCATGTTTTGCTAACATGCGATATCCACGCTTTATCTTCCCACTCTTCCTCTGGCTACTATGATTTCAGAACATCTACTTCCATTGCCAATTACATAAGCTACATCTATGGAGGCCTCTAAGCATTTGAAAGAATTTATTTCATGAATGCTCTTACTGCTAAATACTTCTAAACATCTACAACATACAAAGTCCTTCTCTGTCAGCTTGCCTGTAATCACACATCATCTCTTGTGTACTCATAATTAACATTGAGAATGCAGGAGAAAATTCTTATCTTTTCTGCTTCTTTAGCTTGAGCACTTCCAGATGGTGTCTTCTTTCCTGTTACCTAAAATTTTTGTCTTTACTAGGGCTACTTTAATCCTTTAGTATTCAGATTACTCTGTCAAATGCGATGCTTATTTATTCACATTAATTTGAATTTGTCATATATTGTCTCATAACTTCAAGATTTCAGTGATGTGATTATTCTTAGAATGACATCATAAAGCAGATGTAAGAGGCTAGATCTGGCTGGTTTGAACATAAAACAGATAGGATATTTGAGCAGGTTGTGGCTGGTTTAAATGCTAAATCATTTAGATATCTTCATTCTAGTGTTTGCTTCTACATTTGGAATCTTCTTTTGAATTCTTGGATAGAGTCAGCTATGAGAACTAGCTATGAGAACATCAGTATCATACAAAAGTTCCTAAGGACAGCTAGTCTTAAACTTCTTATTTAGTGCCTAGATAGCCTATAATAAACAGGAACAGACTGAACTTCCTTGCTGAACTTATTGTTAACTCTCATCTTGTTGACAAGATCCCTGTACATGGTTTGAATGCCTATCACAAGTTATAAAATGAATACCAGGTAAATTATTAGACCCTGTTTCTCTGCTTTGCTTATCCAGGTTCACAAATTGATAAGTTTAGTTTTCTTCTTTTCGCAGAGGGCTATCCTCTGTAAAGTCTCTGCTGTTTGGTTCTCTTCTTCAAAATCTCTTCACAAGCATCCTTTCATACTGTTTTCATTTCCAACTATGTCTGCTCCACTAATACATCTTTCACAATGAGAAATAGGGCTGAATGGATGGGACAACCCAAGAGAAATCTGTTTTCATCATTACAAGGCAAGCCCTCTGATGGACACCCCAAGAGAAGTATAAGCATGGAAAATCAAAAACAACATAGAATGGGTCTACAGAAACTGAAGCACTGGCAGGCAGCTACACCAGGGGACCACTGCAAACTATTGCCGAAGACCAAGGCAGATGGAGATCTCTCGGTGCCCTAAACTCCACATGGAGTTAAAAGAATTAAGAAGAAGAAATTACCAGAATTCATTCTTACAATTATATGGAGGCATATGGCTTAGTGGTTAGGGTGCTGGACTCATGATCGTAAGATTGTGATTTCAATTCCTGGAACAGGCAATGCATTGTGTTCTTGAGCAAAACACTTCATTTCACATTGCTCCAGTCCACTCAGCTGGTGATAATGAGTAATCCTGCAATGAACTAGCATCCCATCCAGGGAGGAATATATATGCCAGAGAAACTGGGAAATTGACCCTATGCTTCTTACAGAGTAATGTGGACTAACCATCCTTACAACCATATAAAAGGCAGCTTAAACTTAATCAAAGGAAATATTACTCTTATGAGAATCAATCTCTTCATTATAATCTTCCCTTAAATTACTTATCAATCTTCAGATTGTTACCCACCCCCATCAAAACATATTTCAATTCTTAGCTGTTCTGTCTTTGTCAAGTCTAGTTCTTTGCCTAAAAGTCAACATAATACCAGTGATGGGATACAAACTCTAACACTATAACTATCACCTTATCCACACAGCCATTATAATTTCTCAAGATTTGATGTATTTTTCAATAATTGTTGCTTTTTTAAACATTTGTATTTCTCAGTTCATTACTCCTGTGTCAATGTCAACTTGAACCTAGCTCATTGGCACAATTCAGTAACAACAACAGTAGCAACAGTAATAGAAGCAACAATAACCACAACCACCACCACCCCAACACCGCCGCCACC
>NC_068984.1:25700969-25715244 GCF_001194135.2 Octopus bimaculoides
AAATACATGAGCCGCTCTTACTACTACTACTACTACTACTACAACTGCTGAAATTTCATTCCAATTTCCTAACATGCAAAATCAAATACATTGCAATGGAAATAATTCAAATTCATAAAAATATATAAAAAAAAACAACCAAATATTGGCGAGAAGGAGAGGAAGATAGATAGACAGAGAGAGAGAGAGAGAGAGAGAGAGGCAACTAAATCACATTTCAGTTGGAAAGGGAAAGAAAGGAAGTGATTTGGAATAGACTTTTAATAAGAGATTTAACCTTTCAAGCCATGGAGAGCTTATTAATGGATATGACTGATCTTTTCCCAATGATATCATGTTAGAAACATTGAAGAGGAAATCCCACCAACTCCACTAAAAGATGAGATGCTAAGATGACTGTTACTGGATGTCTATAGTTTAGGTGAAATTGATGGCACTACTTGCTCCTTTAAGTACAGCTTGTTTCAGAACTAATAGCTTATTTTCATAGTGATGTCAGAATTTAAGGGCTTTGCCAAACGGAAGATGGATCAAGAAGATTTTGCTAATACATTATCATATATGTTGCAAACTGGTAGAAAATACTGATGTGTGACATTGTCACCAGGCCCTTAACTTTTGAAGGATACACCATTATCATCATCATCATCATCATTTAGCACCTGTTTTCCATGCTGGCATGAGTTTGACAATTTGACTGGAGCTGATACGCTGGAGAGCTGTACCAGGTTCCAGTCTGTTTGGGCTTGGTTCTTACGGCTAGATGCCCTTCCTAATGCTAACAACTCCACAGAGTGTACCAGGTGCCTTTTATGTGTCACTGGCATAAATGCCTTTTACAGGTGATTTTTACGGGTGCCTTTTACGGGTGCCTTTTACACATCAGCAGCATGGGTACCTTTTACATGTCCCTGGCATGAGTGCCTTTTGCATGTCACCAGCATGAGTGCCTTCTATACGTCCCTGGCACAAGTGCCTTTTACGGGTGCCTTTTACATGCCACCAGTATGGGTACCTTTTACATGTCACTGGCATGAGTGCCTTTTACATGCAACCAATATGGGTGCCTTTTACGCATCACTGGATGTGTCTTCTTTAACAGTTCCCACTTTCACTTGTTCAATGTTTTGCAAAAAAACAATTGTTCTTTAAATATGAACATTTTCAGAATGTACTTTTTTTTTACACTAAAACAAAAGGAAAATTTTGAAATTGCTATTCATAGGTTCTTATGCCACGATTTTACTGATCTGCCCCGCTTGAGATCAAATTGGGTTGATATGTGACCCTACTCTCTTTACTCTTTACTCTTTTACTTGTTTCAGTCATTTGACTGCGGCCATGCTGGAGTACCGCCTTTAGTCGAGCAAATCGACCCCAGGACTTATTCTTTTTGAAAGCCTAGTACTTATTCTATCGGTCTCTTACGGGGACATAAACACACCACCATCGGTTGTCAAGCGATGTTGGGGGGACAAACACAGACACACAAACATATACACACACATACATATACATATATATATATATACATATATACGACGGGCTTCTTTCAGTTTCCGTCTACCAAATCCACTCACAAGGCTTTGGTCGGCTCGAGGCTATAGTAGAAGACACTTGCCCAAGGTGCCACCCAGAACCATGTGGTTGGTGAGCAAGCTACTTACCACACAGCCACTCGTGCGCCGTGAACTAAAATGAATTTGATACCTCTGCCCTAGAGCTTACCATTAGTTATTTAACAAAGCCCATTTCTCAGACCTGATCAGAGAAATACCAGTTGCCTTAGCTAGTAGTTACTTCATTAACCTGTGTTAATAGAACATGCATACACATTGTTTCTTACTCTCTCTCTGTTACTCACACTCTCTCTCTAATGTTGTTCCTTCTCTCTGTTACTCACCCTCTCTGTTACTCACCCTCTCTATTACTCATTCTCACTCTCTGTTGTTGCTCTCTCTCTCTCTCTCTCTCTGTTGCTCATTCTCTCTTACTTTCTATCATTGCCTTGATTGACCAGCTAAGATCCCACTAGAACACACACTCCTTCACCAGTTTAATCTCTGTTGGGCCATGCAAAAAAATTAGTCACAATTATGTTTAGGTATAGTGAACTTATTTTTCTTTCTTTCTTTGCATACACTTGCAACTATTTTTAACTTAACTTCTCACAGCTTGGAAACAATACACAACTCTTTTTCACTGAAAACAAGACAAAACAAAACAACAAAAAAACCTGCAACAACCTCAACTTCTGCCTGTATTCTGAAATACAACTGTTTCATAATCTATTGAAGAGAGAGAGAGAGAGGGGTGGTTGTGTGTGAAGGAGAGAGACAGAGTGAGTGATAGATTCTTTTGATTATACAGTATGAAAATGTCCATATTGAATATGCATCAATTGTATTTCAGCTAACGTGTCTTTTCTTCCATGTAAAAGTTAAATTGTTTCATGGAACTGAACTATTGTTCTCTCTCACATTATGACATTATGAAAAGAACATTCCTTCTTTTTCTTGTTGTATTCCACCAGGACGCATGTCTGATATGATCTGTCTTTTAATAAACAATAAAATATATTGTTGATTTACAATACTGACAGCTTCTGTCTTGACTTCTTTCAGAATTCTATTAACATTATTACTTGTTAAACCCTTAATCCATGCTTGATTGTTTCAATAAAAAATGGGAAAGGACACATTAGACAATGTAGTCCTGGATGTACAGTGTCTGTTTAAAAGAAATAGGATTCTTATTGTCTTTATCTTTTAATTGTTTCAGTCACTGGACTGTGGTCATGCTGGAGCACTACTTTTAAAGGGTTTAGCAAAACAAATCGATTCTAACACTTATTCCTAAGTCTGGTACTTATTCTATCAGTATCTCTTGCCCAACTACTAAGTTATGAGGATGCAAACTAATCAACACCAGTTGTTAAGTGGTGGTGGAGGACAAATACACACACACACACACAAACACACAAATCGAAGCGTACAGTGTCACATATCCTTTTCAGCTGATGTTACCAATCGGTTTCACACTAGGGGTTCAATGGGATGTTAGGTAAGAGCCTGATTATGTAACATTGTGCTCGTCAGGGTTAGCAGGTATGGAAGAAAATATGGTGATTGCTCTCTATTGTTGAAGGTGAAAGACAGTTTCCCTCTCACAAGTTATTGATTGACCCTGGGCTATAGTAGAAGATGCTTATGCTAGGTACAGTGCAAAGGGATTGAAACCAAAACACTGTAGTTACAAAGTAAGCTTCTTGACTACATAGCCATATATATCTATATTTTTTAAATTGTTATTAAATGTACATAATTTAGATCATCACCAATAAATATTTTACATCAACATGTCTTGTGATAACAGTCAGCTTCAAGTAATAGTTGTAATCCTTAAATCTTTCAACATTATTGATATCTTTATTCTAATTTAGATCTATACCACTGATACATATCAGAAAACAGAAACAAGTTAAATGATTTCAACACCTTTTTGTGATCTATAAGCAGTGGCGGCTTGTATATAGGCACTGCAGAACTCCAGCACCCCCTACTTGATATTATCGATAACATTCAATATAATGAGTCCTTTTTTTCCTTAAATTCTTTCTTTATACTTGTGCATTATATAATCCTTAAGCTTAATGCCAGTAGCCATCCCCTATGAAAAAGTACAAAAATCCTTGTATAGAACTGTGTGCTTCACAGTTCCAGCGACGTCCCGTTTGGCTGTTGTGCATATGCTCACATGTCCAAGATAGGAAGCTTCACCCTAGGGAGAGACAGCACTATAGTTCACGTAGTGCTGGTGAAAGGTAGTGTTTCTCTTTGACTCTGCATGTGTTGTGCTTAAAAACGTGTTTATATTCTTGAATGTGATAAAGTGTAGAATTAGAGTATTAACCTGCTTTCCAGCTTCAGTGTTTCTGCCAGGATTTGAAAAATAGGGCAGATTTTCCCTCCTTATTTTGTGATTTAGGTTTTTTTTTTGAAAAGCAAGGGGGAATTTCCCGGCGGTGTTAAGTGAACAAATTAAACACACTATCTGGCAGTGGTTAAAACGTGAACCGATCAAGTTTATGTTCAAATTTTCTTTTTATATATTTGTTTCCACAATATTAAAGCAATAGCTAAAAATTTTCTGAAGCAGCAGCACAACACCCCCCGCCCCCACTAATTTTATCTATAAGCCGCCATTGTCTATAAAGCATTTTCTGATATTTCCTTGTCGAATGAACAAAAAGAAAAGAAAAGAAAAGAAAACAAACCAGTGATAAAATTGATGAAAAATAGACAGTATTTGACAAAAATTATAGAATAATATATTCATCATATAAAACAAAATATTTATAATATTATTAAAATGAATATTTTCAGAAGAGGATGCTCTAGCATGGCCTTAGCTATGATAACTAAATGAACTAAAGAACTAACAATCACATGAAAATGTAGCTCCAAGAGAAACAGAACTTAAAAGAAAAAAAATCAATTACATCAAAGAAAGCAAAGTAAAAATTTCCTATTTCAGAAATTTAGATATTTTAGAGATAAAACAAAGACAAAAATAAAAAAGAATACACAATTTAAGGAATCAATTCACTATTGATCAGAGGTTATTGAACAGTTCTTTTTTCCCCAATGCATCCTTAACATTAGAATACTATAAAACAAAGAAGTATGAGCGTCACATGTAGTGGGTTAAATATAGGTCACTTATAGGTTGTAATGAGGAAAGAAGACAATTATCTCTATTAAGGGTAATAAAAACTGGAAGTTAAATGTTACAACCGATAAAACTGCATAGAAAATCAAAATTAGACATGCCATTTGGTAGCAAATTTTAAGACAGAGATAGTACTTTCAGTTTTCTCATATTACCAACAGAGGTTTCAGTCATTCAGTTCAGTGCAAGTTATTCACTGGAAACTAAGAAATGCTTTAAGTTTGAAGTACTATATTTGATGGCATAAAGGATGTATGGACAAGTTAGCTGAACTCCATTTTTAACAGCATATATTCAAGGGATAATAGTTTTGAGTGCATAAATGCTTATCGGAGGCCCAACTTCACACTTGGTGTGGGTTTTTTTTAAACATTTTTTGGGGAAAAATTTTTGATCTTATATGCCATCAAATATGGTATTTGTCAAGATTTAGCAATGGATAGTCAAACTGATGTGAAGTAAAAAGGAAGAATAATGACTTTATTAAAAATAAAATGCACAGTCAGCCGTCACTTACAAACAAGTATGGCTTGGTAACATGTACCGTGCTTTCAGCAATTGTTTTAGGTGTCTATGTTGTCACAAGCAAACATAGATACTCTCTTGATCCCCTAACACTTGACCCTGTGACACGTCCAGACTGTGACAGCTGGACGGAGAGTGCTGTGTAAGCACCTGGTTGGTTCTTATTTACAGCTGAGTAGACTGGAGCAACATGAGATGAAGTGCCTTGTCCAAGGCTACATTGATCAATCTGGGAACTTTAGGAGATTAGGATCATGAACCAAACACTTTAGCCACTATGCTACATAATTCCAGATAGTATTAAATAGTTTCAGAAGTTTCATCTACTCCTACATATTAGCCAATCAATATTGATTAACTCACCAAATAGCATTATTCTTCTGGGTTCAGTAAATAGGTGCCAAATTCACACTACCATTGAGAAGTTCATGTCTGGAACTGATAAACAATTGCTCCAGTAACTTCTGCAAATAACTGAATGTTGAGGAATTACCCAATCTCTATTTTGATAGCATGGTAAAACTAAATTTGCAAATATGGAAAAGATAAAATAAAGCAAAAAAAAAAAAAGAGGAAAGAAGGAAAATCACCATCATGAATTTCTGCATAGTTGGTTTCTTTCAAAGTAATGATGTTATATAATAATTTAAATGATAGTTGACCTAAGTATAAGCTATTCTTTATAACTGTCAAAACTCGTTTAGACATATTTCAGTTAATCTTTGTAAATCTATACTTCTATCTATTGTGATTTTTCACATGACACCATGACTGACACCACTGAAAAAGAGGAGCTGGCTAGAAATGTAAAGTTCAATGAGCCATATCTGCTTCATAAACCGAAGCTGTACTGTAGAATTCCATCTCATCACGCTTATCACGCTTGCTGAATAATCAATTTATGATGTAATCAGCTGAAATACTCTTCTCCTAGCTGAAAGAAATTCATTTCTCTTGTTTCAAACAACATTTAGTAAAATACAAACAATTAAGTCAACAATAGAAAGAGTGGAAAATGAATATATATATATATATATATAAATTAATTTGTCATTTCATATATCTGAATTGTATAAAATAAGGATGAGTTTACATTCTTAATGGCTGAATAACTTTGGTAAATAGAAGGCACAAAACATTTCTCCTGTTTAGGACGTTTTACTGGTAAGTGATTAAATCATGTGATACACATTTGGATTTTTTCCCTTATGGTATTACATCCATTTTACATGATTGTATGAATAAGTTTTCCCGGACAAGCGATTGTCTTTACCAATGGACCGTTTTTACTTACTATCCAAATTGGCGTAGGACCTGTTTTGTTAGGTAAACTAGAGTGGAGTTATATTCCTCACTTAGGAGTACTATACAATAGCTGTAGTAGTAATAAGATATAAGCTTATGATCATGTGCTCAGTAGAAGTCCAGCATTCTAGTCTTGTAGCCATTCTGCTTCATTAGTTGTGATTTTGTTTATTGACCTGTCATATAAATGTTAGGTGGCATTAAGAAGTTGCCTTATAATAAATGAATATCTTTTGTTTTACTCAACTTATACAGGCCAAAATTATTAGAGTGTTGGACAAAATGTTTTGTGGCATTTTTTCCAACTCTTTACATTCCGAGTTCAAATCCTAACAAGGTCAACCTTGCTTTTCATTCATCCTGGGTTGATTAAATAAAGTATAAATCAAGCTGTGAGGTTAATGTAATTGAGTAACATTCTCCACATCAAAATTACTGGCTTTATACCTAATGAAGAAATCAATTTTGCTGGTAATGTTTCTCATCAAGATTGACTCTAACTTTCATTTTTCCATTGGTAATAAAATAATTACAAGTAAAATAATGAGGTTGATTCAGTCAAGTTTACTACAACAAAGTAAAACTGTTTTGTGCCTAAGTAAGCTACTGATATGGAATATTTGAGATGTGTGCTACAGAGTATAGGATGTTGATTGGAATAATTAGAATGTTAGACATGGAAGTTAAACACATGTTCATAAGGTCATGGATCCGATTTGTGGTCTAAGTAGTACATTGTGCCCTTGAGCAAAACACTTCCGTTCGTGTTGCTTCAGCTGAAATTCGTGCCAACCTAAGGCTGGTGCATCTCTTTTTCCCTGCAGTTGTCATACTCTGGAATTTTTGCTGGATCAAGAGTGTGTGGGTTGAGAAGTGTATCAATATTTGCTGGTAATTATTGTTGTTGTTGGCACTCCATCGCTTACGACGTCGAGGGTTTCAGTTGATCCAATCAACGGAACAGCCTGCTCGTGAAATTAACGTGCAAGTGGCTGAGCACTCCACAGACACGTAGTTCTCGGGGATATTCAGTGTGACACAGTGCGACAAAGTTGGCCCTTTGAAATACAGGTACAACAGAAACAGGAAGAAAGAGTGAGAGAAAGTTGTGGTGGAAGAGTACAGCAGGGTTCGCCACCATCCCCTACCGGAGCCTTGTGGAGCTTTTAGGTGTTTTCGCTCAATAAAGACTCACAATGCCCAGTCTGGGAATCGAAACTGCGATCCTATGACCACGAGTCCGCTACCCTAACCACTGGGCCATTGCGCCTCCACTGCTGGTAATTATATTGATGCCTAAAAGAATTGTGGTCTGGAGCAGCTATATCAATTGGATCATGGAAGCAGGGTCTACTGGTTGGAGTGGACGGCAAGGAGTGCTCAGCAAAGCCTTCAAGAATAGAAAAAAAATCACCCAAACATCATCGAGATTAGTATGAGATCCAGACATTGCACTCACCTCAGTTTCATCAAACAAGTGATTCTGATTGGACTCACTGTGCCACATGAAAGCAGAATTGAAGAAACCCATATCCATAAGACTGAAAAATATGTCAGTTTAAGCCATCAGACTAAAAGAATCTGCCTTCCAAACCAATATCCTCACTATGGAAGTGAGCACATGAGGGTTTGTGGGCAGATATGCCTATGATCTCATGAAATGACTCTCAATTTCTGGGGTCAAGAAAAACAGCTAAGGCAATGGCAGAAGCAGCTAAGAAAAGTTCCAATTGGATCTGGTCATGGAGGAATGGAAGTGAATTTCAGAAAAAATAATTTTACCCTACTGTCAACTGCTGTCTTAGATGAACTGGTTACAACACCCAAGGTACCGTGGTTCTGGGATGACTTAACAACCATCAAAAAGGATATTTTAATGGTTAAACAGTAAAGTGAAATCTGATGCAGTTTGCTTGGAAAAGATTCCACAATGCTTTTTGTGCCAAAGCAACAAAAACATCATCATCATTGTTTAATGTCTGTCTTCTATCCATATATATATATATATATATGTGTATATATATACCATCATCATCATTAAATGTCCGTTTTCCAAGCTGACAGACGGTTTGAATGAAAACTGGTAAGCTGGGGAGTTGCACCAGGTTCCAATCTGATTTGGCATGGTTTCTATGGCTGGATGCCTTCCCTAATACCAACATCATCATCATTTAACGTCCACTTTCCATGCTAGCATGGGTTGGACGATTTGACTGAGGACTGGCGAACCAGATAGCTACACCAAGCTCCAATCTAATTTGGCATGATTTTCTAGGGCTGAATGCCCTTCCTAACGCGAACCACTCCGAGAGTGTAGTGGGTACTTTTACGTGCCACCAGCATAAAGGCCAGTCAGGCGGTACTGGCAATGGCCATTCTCAAAATGGTGTATTTTACATGCCACCTGCACAGGAGCCAGTCCAACAGCACTGGCAACGACCTCGCTCGAATGTCTTTTCACGTGCCAGGAAGGCAATGCTGGTAACGATCACGCTCAAACGGTGCTATTTATGTGCCACTGGCACGGAAGCCAGACAGCTGCTCTGGCAACGATCACGCTCGGATGGTGTTCTTAGTGCTCCACTGGTACAGGTGCCATCACGATTTCGCTTTCACTTGCCGCAGCCTATGTCTCTTTGCTTTGACATTGTGATAATTGTAAATGAATGTCACTGTCATATACACAGCATCATTTATCTCCAACATTTTGCAAGCATTTATTACCTTGCTTAGAAACTGGTGAAGGTTGGTGAAAGGAAAGGGCATCTGATAGTCAAAAAGCTACTTCAATAAACTCTTCAACTCAAGCAAGCATGGAAAAGTGGATGTTGATACAATGGTGATGATAATATTACTAATATCCATAAGGCAGCAAGCTGGCAGAAACGTTAGCACACCGGCTGAAATGCTTAGCAGTATTTCGTCTGTCTTACGTTCTGAGTTCAAATTCCACCAAGGTTGACTTTGCCTTTCACCCTTTTGGGGGTCGATAAATTAAGTACCAGTTGCATACTGGGGTCAATCTAATCAACTGGCCCCCTTCCCCAAAATTTCGGGCCTTGTGCCTAGAGTAGAAAAGAAAAGACTATTACTAATATCTATGCTATTGACTGTAGAGAATGAAAAGCTGTTAACACAGATGGGATTTTTATGGTACTGAAGTTTAAAAGCTAACAACTTCGCACTTTCCTCCAACCTTTTTATAATAATACTTTCCCATGTCAAAAAAAAAAAAAAAAAAAATTAGAGAAGGAAAAGTCATTCAAAATACCTCTGCCTTTCTCAAGACATTCTAATTGAGCATTAAAATAGTTATAAACTCAATTCATTGGAAACCAGCTCTGTGACTGCACTATAAAAGATTAAAGGCTCTATTTGTAAAAAGCTCTCACTCTTAAATATAACTATTTCATTACATAAGCAGGAAGCCTAAGGTCTTTAAGAGAAATAGGAAGTGTAGTGGCATATTCTTTCTCATTTGAGTGACGTGGTAAAATAAATAAAAATGGTGAGGATCCAAACCTGCTTGAGTGTTTAATTTATCAACAAGAAATAGACATAATACAGTATCAACTATAATTATTAATCCTTGTTATTAAATGCAATTAATGAGGGTGGATTGGCTGAATTCTTAGTTAGATAAAATGCCATGCAGCATTTGTTGTGGCTCTTTATGTTCATCATCATCATCATCATTTAACGTCCGCTTTCCATGCTAGCATGGGTTGGATGATTTGACCGAGGACTGGTGGACCAGGAGGCGACACCAGGCTCCAATCTGATTTGGCAGAGATTCTACAGCTGGATGCCCTTCCTAATGCCAACCACTCCAAGAGTGTAGTGGGTGCTTTTTACATGCCACCAGCACGAGGGCCAGTCAGGCAGAACTGGCGATGGCCACGCTCGAAATGGTGTGTTTTACGTGCCACCTGCACAGGAGCCAGCCCATCAGCACTGGCAATGATCTCGCTCAAATCTTACTAAGTCAATTTTGCCTTTCATTCCTCCTGGGGCAATAAAATAAAGTACCCATCACATACTGAAGTTGGTTAATTAGAAGTTCCCTCCTCTCAAAATTACTGGTCTTTTGCCTAATTTAGAAACAGTTACAAAATGTAAGACTTTGTGAAAAGTTTATAGATATTTGTGTCACAGAAGCAGTGTGGGACATGTGCGGATACAAATTAAGGTAAGCATAGAGATATAATAATGCTTGTATCACAATAGAATCATTTCCTATTTCTTAGTATTTAACTCTGTTATGCACTTATAAATCAAGCATTACACACACACATTGTGGAATCTTTTCAGAGCAAACTGCATCAAATTTCACTATACTGTTTAACCATTAGAATATCCTTCTTGATGGTTAAGTCATCCCAGAACCAAGGTACTTTGGGTGTTGTAACCAAGTCAGCTAAGACAGTTGATTGTAGGGTAAAACACATGACCATGACTGTTAAATTCATCATGGATAAATGCATTGCTTATAATTTCATCAAGAGTAATAGATTATTCGTATATTTATTGTCTTGCCAAACAGATCACTGGAGGGCTGGATGCAAAACAATGACATAAGGTGGTGAGATGAATGCATCAGGAGTGTAATACCAGCTTAGCTCTAAAGAACAAAAGTCATTATAGCAGCAAAGAAAACAGAGACAGGAGACAGCACACTTGTGGACATAGGATGGAGTGTGTGATGTGTCTGTTAGTGATTTAATGCCAATCAGTTGAGTGGCTTTTTCTCTGGATGTGGTCCAGGTTATATGTGTGAATAGCAGCAGCACTATCACAGATGAGGGAGTAGTACTCCATTGCAAGCCTACTTTGAGTTTTGTGGTGTGTAACTTTCGTAAAACTATATCTGCCGATGACTTGTTCTCTAATGTTATGAGAGGTATCACACGCCTGACAACAAATTATTCTGCTCAAATTACAAAAAACAACACATAAGTTTGCTTTAGCTTAAGTTAGCAGAGCTGCTTTTTAAGGCTTCGTTAGAGCAGGATCTCTGAAACTAGTGAAGGGAAGGGAAGGGAGATAAAAACCATGACTCATGCAACAGCAGGAAGCAGCTTACCACAAAAATAAATCATCTCCAAACTGGGATCTTCAAATGCTTACAACAAAGAGGATTTTACTATAAGCATGAAAAGTGGCAATATTAAATTGGATGACAGATTAAGTATACCACCAAAAATATACACAGTACATCCAATAAGCTTCTGTAGAATTTCTGTCTACCAGTTTTCACTTGATCTAAGGATAGAGTAGAAGACACTTACCTAAAGTTTGCACAGTGGAATTGCACTTAGAACAATGAAATGGCAAAGCTAAACTTTTAATCTAATTGTTAGGTAAATGTATTATTTATTTGTAGGATACCTATATTATATTAAAACTACAAACAAAAAGCAAGGACACTAATAATATAAATTAAGTCTGAACAAACATGAGTGAAGTCTGACAATATAGCATCTGGCTGTACAAAGTCTACCTCAAAACTCCGTCTGATCCAATGCTAGCATGGAAAAGCGGATGTTAAAAAAACAACAACAACATAATATAGTTCAATAATGTTTTTACTTTGGCATCAGGTTAGTAATCAATCACAGAACAGGCTTGGCATTTATTCTGTCAACCAGGTGATGGAGAGCAGATTGAAAAGTCAATAAGGAAACTTCTACATGGCTGTATGAGCCAACAAGGGAACTTCTACATAGCTCGATCCACTAAGAATAGCAGTCAAATTTCCCTCAGACTGTACCACACTGTCTTATGCAAGGACAAGACAAATTAGAAAATGTAGTATCACTGAGATGGGATGATCATAGCTGGAATGCTTTTGATTGTAGATCTGTTTGATCAGGGTTGTTCAGACCCTTAACAAGAACAAGACAATGAAAAGCAAAGCGAACTCCAGCAGGATTTCACCTCAAAAATTTAGAAGGCTGAAGCCACATCACTGCAAGGCATTTAGCCCAGTGTGCTACTATTTTCCACACTTTTACTACCTGAATATAATTTTGTCAACAGAAATTACTAAATAATATAGACACACAAAAAGAAAAATAAGTGCAGTAGATAAAATATTTCTATGATTTGTTTATTCATACAAATAACATTTGAAGAAACAAAAATATAAATGAAAACATTTAAAAAACATGAAACAAACAAACAAACAAAAATCAAAGGGTTAAGAAACTTCTAGAAAAAGTAACCCTCATTCTTGAAATTTCAGCCACCACTTAGTATTAATAACAACAAAAAGTTTACATCTTTATATTTTTTTAGCCCCTTTTATTATTTTTCTTATCAAAATAAGAAAAAGAAACATTGTAAGGAACAGACAGTTATTTAGCAAAAGAAGAATGGTAGAATGTGATTGCTGCTGATGTATTCTTTTCCATTTAATAACAAAAAACATCTAGATACAAACACACACAGACATACACCCCAAGTGTGTATAATAGATATATGTAAAATATACAAGAGCATTATACACACACTCGCATACATACACAGAGAATTATACACGTGCATAATATTATTATTATAGACACGTGTACATATAAATGAGCTTTACTCACATTCACACTGTCATTCCCTGTTCACACATTTTGAGTTTGAAATGATTGATTAATTCCAAGTGTATAGTTGCAAGATTGCAAACTTTCCCAATAACCACTCCCAACTCCACTCAACTCTTGATAAGGTGTGTGTGTGTGTATGTGGGTGTGGATGTGTGTGTGTGTGTTTATGTGTAAGGGAAAGAACTGAGAAGGAAATAAAAACGATGGCTTTGTGGGAGAAAAAGCTGAAAGTCACTGTTTCAGCAATGCCTAAAAAAGTCTGTCCTTGACTTGGAATATTACCAGTAACTGGATGGTATTGTTACAAATGGCCAAATTTGTACTACTTTTACACTACAGCTTTTATTTTAATTTCTTTCCTTTTTTGATTCCTTTCTTAATTCTAGGTTTGTCCTTGATTCGGCCTTGTTTCCTTCTTGCCTGCAAAAGCAATGATCATCATCAGTATTATAATCATGACAAGTAACAAAAGTTTACAACAGAAAAATTAAGCAGTTACATTATAAACTGGGCAATACTGTCTACAGACCTTAGAATTCAAATCATGAGAGGCTTGCTCTATGTTACTGAGTAAGTTTAATAAATAAATGCCTTGATATATATATATAGGGAGAATTCACAAAAAAAAAAAAAAAAGACGAAGACAGGTGGTGTAGAAACCAAACAGATGTATTAGTATAACGCTTGGGAATTGAAAAAGTCTTTAACGTTTCGAGTCTATTCTCTCCCACAGAAAGAAACAAGGAGAGAAACAAGCAGAGAAAAAAAAATGTGTGTAGTGGTTAGCGATCTATCATGGTGAATCGTTAACCACTACACACATTTTTTTTCTCTGCTTCTTTCCTTGTTTCTTTCTGTGGAAGAGCGTAGGCTCGAAACGTTAAAGACTTTTTCAATTCCTGAGCATTATACTAATACATCTGTTTGTTTTCTGGTTTTTTTTTGTGAATTCTCCCTATACATATCACATGCTCACGTGGTCGCACCAGTTGATCCGGTCTCCTCTTATCACCCATGAACTTCTTGACTGGACTTTCTACCTTTCTACACCCCAGCTGCACCTCTCCTGCCTATGGATTACTCTGGACTCTTCTGTATGTATATGTGTATGTATATAT
>NC_068984.1:25715345-25721520 GCF_001194135.2 Octopus bimaculoides
ATTTAAAAGGCTAAACAATGCAAATAGATTTTAAGATGAGGTAACGTAAACTAAAAGTTTGGGTAACCAAGTATTTTCTTTGCAGTACCACACCTGTGTCTGTCTTCATTCCTGATCTTTCTCTCTCTGGCCAGGTAACCTTGTACTTCCTCTACAGCAAGACACCTGTATCTGTCTGATTATAACCCTTTCATCATTACCTCCTCCCCTCTCAAAAGTTTTTGTCTTGCAAGTACTTGGTGACCCTGTCAGTGCAGGTGCCACTTAAAAGCACCCAAACCACACTGCAAAGTGGCTGGTGTTCGGAAGAGCGTCCAGCTGTAAAAACCTTGTCAAAACTGACTTCGCCTGTGCATGTGCCATGTAAAAAGCACTACTCACCTCGCCTGAGCTTGTGCCACTTAAAAGCATTAAGTCCACTCTGCTGAGTGGTTGGTGTTAGGAAGGGCATCTAGCTGTAAAAATCCTGCCAAAACAGTCATAGAAGTCTGGTGCAGGCTTTGGCTTGGCCAGCTCTTGTGAAACCATCCCACCCATGCTAGCATGGAATACGGACATTAAATGATGATGATGATAAATAAAGATCTTGAACATATAATCTGAGGATTATATCATTTCTACTAAATTCAAGGAAACTGTTTTACACCAAAATAGATGAATAACTATCAATTTCTCTAGATCTGGAGGTAAATTGTGAATTGATCAAATATTTATATTAAAGAAAGTTAGCTATGAAGACTACTATTCAGACAAGAGACCACCTATAATTCTTTTTATTAATTTGATGGTTTAAACTGGGAAATAGCAAATATTTAAGTATCCATCATCTGCATAAGTGTTTCCTCCATTGCTTTATTTTACAGTTATATTAAAAAAAAACAGCTAGTCCTCAGTGCTTAAAAGAGCAAGTTTTATGCATTTAGAAACCATTTCAAAATGCTTCCCAACTAGATGGTAAACAATGAGAATGCCACTAATGAAAGGTGGAATCAGGTCAGGAAAACTAGATTATGTTAATAGAAGCAGTGGTTAAAATAAGGAAATGGTGCAACACTGCAAGTAGAATTATTAATCTGCAAAAGCTACAATACGTAGTAATCTACCTGTGGGAGGATATGTAATGCATGCTTCTATTTTGGATTTTTTGTGGATGGCAGAAATGAACTTAAGAAACACATTAATACTTGGATTATTTGTCAAATTTTATTGACTTCACCACTAAGATGTGTAGGTAGAACATTATAACTTTCTGGGAAGAATGAGTGATGGGTGACAACTAAAACATTCAAACTTTTTATGGTGTTCATTGTTTTCAGAAAGTTATGAAGCTGTAATAGATCAAGTGTGTAACAGAAGGGAAAATTAAGCACATTGTGTTCTACACATCTAAGCATCAGTGGTGTTGACTTGGACAGAGAAAGGTAAGACGAAAACTAGATATTTGTCTAAATTGTCTTTCTAATCATATATAGATAACATCTGTAACAATTAAACTATATCAGATTAGAGATAAGTCTGACATCATCAATTTTAATAAAAAAAAAATCTAAAATCTTTATATCATGCTTTGTGAAGTTAAAATCGGATTTATTAGCAGGACAGCTACATATAAAATACAGATACACAGAAACAACATTTCTTATAAAAACTTAAACTTACAGTTTTCGTTGAGTATCGCTTGGTAGGTCTCTTCACAGGCCGCCGAATTTTAATCCGTTGGCGATTTTCCAAATCTTTTACTTTGTAAATTCTGACCAACCAATGTTCAGTAGTATATGCTTCCTCAAGATGACTAAGATCAAAATCTTTGTTTCCAATTTCTACTCCTCGAGTCCGATCAAATCCAGGAGGATTTCTGAAATCAAGCTATAAAATATAAAAAGAAAATTGAATTTCTTAGAGGTAAAAAAACAAAACAATTTCTAACTTATATTTTAAACTTTATTTGCTGTGTTTGGAGGAAAGGCCAATACCCAAGACTTTCGCAAGTCCTCAGAGATCAGAGAACTAAGTGGCAATAATATTCTGTTTAAAATGTTGCAGGCTAACATTCACAGCAAAGATATAAGCAGAGAAGATTCCAGAGGACCAATGTTCAAGGGAGAAAAAACTGGGAAAGGTGATTAGTGCAAGTTGGAAAGGCAGGTTTAGATGCAATAAGGATGACAAAGGGTAGATGTACAAGACCAGCCAGCACCAAGGTACAAGGGCCATTATAGTAGCAATAGAAAAGACAGAGACAGGAGACAGAATGCCTGTGAGCGAGAGGCTGGAGCTGGACCATGTCCGTTAGTGATTGAATGCCAATCAGACGAGTGGGTCTTCTCTGGATGAAGTCTAGGATGTCTGTGTATGTAATAGAAGCACCAGCTCAGCATAATAATTTATACCTAAATAGTAGACATATAAAATGTTGCTGTGATGTAATTAAAGAAAATTATTTGTATGAAAATGTTATTCTATTCAATATAATTAAAAAGACAACTAAAAATCTCACTAATAATAACAATACAATCATAGTGCAATAAATTTGTAATATAGTTGATTGAATTCTATTACTTTAATTATTAGCTTGCTATATGAAAACTTAATACTGATGAGGTACTACCATATATGATATAGTATGCCTAGAAATATTAATTAATTAATTACAGCCTCAGTTGTAAGAACAATTAGCTAAATGACTAACTTCAGTCTTTTTTTTAAAGGCAAGGGGAAACAACCATGGAATATTTATTAAAAATGGGTTGTGACCTATCTTTAACATGATACTCCAGCTGTGAAACCAATATCTCCTTTTTAAAATGGTAGGTGTGGTTTGAGGGAGATTCAGTTGCTATTTGTAGCAGGTTGAATGCCCAAGTAGAAACTATCACTGAGCAACAAACATATGTATTATTTGATTTTACAAGCTTGACTAAAATGTATATGACCAATGGATTACAGCAATTAAAGATGTAGTGTCAAATTTATATATAATTCTTATTATGTAAGCAATTAATTTTACTGAAAATAACATGTATTCGTTTGTTCATTTTTATATCTGCTTTTCCATGCTAGCAAGGATTAGACGACTTATTGAAGCAGTATTTTACAGTCAGATGCGCTTCCTATGTTTTTCAAGTAAGGAATTTAAAAAATTTCATTGGTTGTCACAAGTGGCAAGGCTTATAAGACAGTTTACAAGGGATGTAAACATGATATCACTGTTTTGTCCATATGAAAGCATATATTTTGTAAACATTCATACACAAGCACACACAGTTTATGCCTATCAATTTCACTAACAAGGCATTGGTTAGTCTGAGATTATAATAGAAATCACCTGTCCAAGATGTCGTGCAATGGGATAGATCCTGAAATCATGTAATAATGCAGTAAACTTTGTATCCACACATTCATCCCTGAGCCAAATTAATAAATTCAATCATCAAATTAAATTAGTAAATTTCATGTTCTGAATTACCATACCTGGAGTTGGCCAAATCGATAATATGAAAGCTTGTACATTAAGCAATTCAAGAGTGTTGAAGAGCCGGCTGCATCAACTCGAAACTCTCCTTGTGGTGTGAAATAATCAGATTCCTAAAACAAAAGTTATACAATATTAATCAACAAACACTTCGACTTATCATTAGATATGTAAACAATGAAACAGGGTAACTTTGGGTAAATCAAACCTCAAAAGAAAATATGTAAATCTTATGTAGGAAAACAAATTTTGTATTTCTTAAAGCAGTAATTTATTTTATGATGCAAGCTGATTCAGTGATTAAAATGTTTCATTCAGCATCAATGAGATTTCTCTCCAAATGTTTTGCTTTGCTCATCTCATAACAATATTCATCTTCTCTTGCTAGCGGGAGTTGGACAAATTTATTATACAGCATCTTCTTAAGTGCATCAGCTCACCTTTAATGCTTGTTGTGTATGGATGAGGACAGCTGTGTGAGGAAATGCCACTCCCTAACTGTGGAAGGAACCTGTGGAAGAGGTAGACCCAGGAAGACATGGGATGAGGTGATGAAGCATGACCTTCGAACACTGGGCCTCACAGAGGCAATGACGGGAAACGGAGACCTTTGAAGATATGCTGTGATTGAGAAGACTTGGCAACTAAAGTTAGATCGCAACCATGCATGTCCGGCCCAGTTAAGAGTACCCCTGATGTATCGTGCGATATATGCTTGAGAAAACCTGTTGAGTTAAGTAAAACCAATATTGTAGCTGTTGCCAGTGCCCCCTGAGTGGCTCTTGTGCCGGTGGCACGTAAAAGGCACCATCTGAGCGTGGCCGATGCCAGTACCCTCTGACTGGCTCTCGTGCTGGTGGCATGTAAAAAGCTCCGTCTGAACGTGGCCAACGCCAGTACCCCCTGACTGGCCCGCATACTGGTGGTACGTAAAAAGCACTATCCGAACGTGATCGATGCCAGGCCCGCTTGACTGGCTTTTGTGCCAGTGGCACATAAAAAGCACCCACTACACTCTCAGAGTGGTTGGCGTTAAGAAGGGCACCCAGCTATAGAAACCTTGCCAGATCAGATTGGAGCCTGGTGCAGCTGCTGGCTCTCCAGACCTCAGTCAAACTGACCAACCCATGCCAGCATGGAAAATGGATGTTAAATGATAATGATGACAGAACAGTATTTAAGCTATTGCAGTGTGGAAGGTGTTTATAAGCCATTTAAAAACACACAAAAGCCATTCGATTCACTTCAACATTTAAATTTAATTTGTCAAAATATTTTCGTTGCTTTCAAAACCGTGACCTGTTCACTGACAAAATTCTGTGCTGCATCTATAACTATTTAAGCTGTTTTTAGAAATACCAAATCACTGGTATTCTAGCTGTTCAAAAAATGCTATGGTCAAATTATTATTAGTTAGATCAATGTTACATAAATTAGTCAAACCATATAAACTTACTCTGATATCTTTTGGGTGTTCTCCTTCAGCAATTCTCACCATCCATAAAAATTTATTAATGTCATCTCCAGAGTAACCTATGACACCACCAAATATCACAAGTACATAGTTAACATCTAAAGATCGCATGATGTCATATGCTGCTGTCTCATTTGATGACATAGCTTTGCCAACCTGAATAGTGAGGAAGAATAGTATAGAATGTTAATTTCAATATCAATTTCTTAGACACAAAACAAACTGTTTAAAAGGAAGGTTAAGTACATTACACTGAACCTAACGTATAACTGGTACTTATATCATTGATTCCAGAGAGATGAAAGTTTAAGTTGATCCCACTAGCCTTAGTATTCAGAAGATAGCAGAACAAATTATTGTTTTTTTTTCAACTAGGCATCATGGCTATATTAATTTTGGTTAAAATAAGACAATATTACATGTGCAAAGCAAGCCTATATTTCCATGGTTCAAATATAGAACTAGCAAATAAAAAATTAAACTGACCTTTAATTAATACAGAGATATAAAATAATTAAAAATAAAAACATAATTTAGGTATTTAGAAAAGAATATAACCAGAAATGTTTATTTAATGAAAAAAAAAAAATTGATATAAGATAAAAAAAAACAAAAACCTTACCAATGCTATATGGCTGTTGTTCCAAGTATTATTATCTACTAATGTAGTCCGATTTCCCATTCCAGCAATCTGATAACCATAGTCCCACCAAGACATTATTCTTGCTTTATCATGTGTATTTTGACGTAGCCAATAATAAGCTTCACGGAAATCATCTAAAATAGTGCGGCTCCTGGTGAAAAGAGAACACATTTCCATATGCAGAGATGAACACAACATTAATTTTTTTACAACAGCAAACATAAATAGTAACATATCTCTTTATTGCAGATATTTTCACCATTTATTTATTTCAAACAGCTGTAAGATTATTATATTAACCTCCTCCTCCCCTTAGACTAAATGGTATCTAAATTAACACATTTTTCAAGGTTGACCATCAGTTCACATGTCTACTGTAAGCCAAAATTCAGTTAACAGTCTCCCACTTTCACAGTGCAAGCTTCTGCAGCAGTCCCTGCTTCCTCTCCTGCTAATTGACTTCTCTAACCAGGCAATAAAATTTGCTGAAGTCTTTAATGACAACCAGATTGCTATCTGCTTAAGAATGTAGTGTGTATCTAATATATATATATATATATATATATATATATATATATATATACAC
>NC_068984.1:25721838-25724035 GCF_001194135.2 Octopus bimaculoides
ATATATATATATATATATATATATATATATATATACATATATATGACGGGCTTCTTTCAGTTTCTGTCTACCAAATCCACTCATAAGGCTTTGGTCGGCCCGAGGCTAGAGAAGACATTTGCCCAAGATGCCACACAGTGGGACTGAACCTGGAACCATGTGGTTGGTAAGCAAGCTACTTACCACACAGCCACTCCTGCACCTGTGTTCAAAATGTAATTTTTTCTTCTAGATGAGAAAATGTGATTTGAGGGAGATTTAGCTACTACTTCAACCAATTTGAGTGACTGCATTGAAGCTTCCCGCCCCCCAACAATTAATAACATGGATTTCTTTATGCTTGCATTGATTTCACAAATACTGACATAGATAATACAAAATTGGTATGCTTACCCATCATGGTTAAATGAAGCGAGTACAATACTAGGACTTGAGTATGCACTGCTTGTAACCCAAGTACAATGTACAGCAAAAAGCATTAACATCATCACAACTGCAATGTTTATGATACTTTTGATATTAATACCAAGGCTTTCTTGTTCCTTGGGCTTGTCATCTTTTATCTTCTTGGCTTTACCAACCTTAAACATTGAAAGAAAAGGAAAACTGATGTAGAAATAATTTACTTATATTTACTAATTAAACACAAATTCCTATCAACATAAGTATTGATTTAACTTTCAAAGCTTTATATAAAAGTGTCAAAGTTGTCAATTTTTCCAATGATAATACACAGTTTAGGTAAAAATTCACAAATTCTTACCACCAACAAAAAATTTTTCAATCTGAAAAAATATTTTCAATAGAATTTCTAAGACAATTTACTTTGTTAATTGTTGGCACTCCGTCGTTTACGATGTCGAGGGTTCCAGTTGATCCGATCAACGGAACAGCCAGCTCGTGAAATTAACGTGCAAGTGGCTGAGCACTCCACAGACACATGTACCCTTAACGTAGTTCTTGGGGATATTCAGTGTGACACAGTGTGACAAGGCTCACCCTTTGAATTACAGGTACAACAGAAACAGGAAGTAAGAGTGAGAGAAAGTTGTGGTGAAAGAGTACAGCAGGGTTCGCCACCATCCCCTGCTGGAGCCTCGTGGAGCTTTCGGTGCTTTCGCTCAATAAACACTCACAACGCCCAGTCTGGGAATCGAAACCGCGATCCTATGACCGCGAGTCCGCTGCCCTAACCACTGGGCCATTGCGTCTCCACTACTTTGTTAATAACCATAATAAAATTATTTTTCATCATGACTGCTCTGTGTGTATATCTATCTTGTCAAAATAATTTGTACTGATAGAGACAAAATACACACACACACATATAATATATACATGCATGTGTGTGTGTACTATAACATGTATTTTCTTGCATTGGTTCCAGGTATTGGGTTGTGGCCATGAGGGGTGCCACCTTCAAAGGTTTTAGTCAATCTTATGGCTGCCAATACTTTAATACTTTTTTTTATTGCTCTGTACTTATATCATGGCTAAATACACCAGAGGGACATAATATCTTTGATAATATACAGCTAGATACACACACACATACAAGATAAATACTTTAGATATGGATTACAACAATACTAATATAATTTACTGGAAATAAACAAAATGACTAGGGAACTCTATGCGAACCATACTCTACAGCAGTGCTTCTTTAAGTGGAAGCAGTATAGCAAGGGAAAGCGAGGAAACATATTTTAATTGTTCTAATTTTCAAAAATATTTTCTATTTTTTTTCTGAGTGTGAATATTCTAGTAATATTAGTGGTTGAATTATGGCAGTGAACTGGCAGAATCATTAGCATGGCTGGTAGAGTCGTTAGCATGGCTGGCAGAGTCATTAGCATGGCTGGCAAAATGCTTAGCAGTATTTTTGTCTGTCTTTACGCTCTGAGTTGACTTAGCCTCTCGTCCTTTCAGAGTTGATAAAATAAGTACCAGTTGAACTCTGGGGCCAATGTAATCAACTTACCCCTCCCCCAAAATTTTAAACCAATATCAGTAGCTGAAATGGTTTGTCATTTCATATGATATAGATGAAATGACTTATGTGCAAATAGTCTTTTAATGGTAATCAACTCACCAGCAGTGATGATTCGTGTTGTATTTAATTTTGTTGAATTGCAGCAACGCAAAGTTGAAAGAGTGTGAGTAAGAGAAAGGGAGTGATAGCTATATATATATATAT
>NC_068984.1:25724440-25733976 GCF_001194135.2 Octopus bimaculoides
TATATATATATATATATATATATATATATATATATATATATATATATGGGAAGCAGTTCTATTTTGAGGCATGCACTATTGAAACCAGTTTTAAAATAGTTTACCATCAATGGTATTAATCTGCAAGTGCTCACTAAACTGAATTTAAAACTGGTTTGTCACACATCACATGGAAACTTACCAAAAACTCTTTCATCATTGACATCACGTATGCAGAACCAAACTCCAGCAGGGAAAGCACAGACCAAAATGTGAAGATCAAAGAAAAAAGAAACCCAAGTTGTAGGTTGATGTTCTGATACTGAAGCTATAATAGGGATGTGGATTTTAGCATAACCAGTATCCCAAAGAGAATAGAACCTTCCACTCCATGGTGCAATAAAACCTGAAAAAAAAAAGACAAATGAAAATAAAGGTATTATTTTTTTAAATAATAATAATTTTGAATAATTTATATTTTGCAGGGTATCATAGCATTACTGTTTGAGCTGGTCTTTGAAAATAATAGTTGATCTCAAAAATACTGCTGTCATATATTAAAAGATCACAGCTATTGAGCAATTATGAGGTAGAAATAGGAAAGTCTAGTGGTATCAGTTTGAAAATGTTCATTTGAAAATTTCCATTTGGAAGGAATATGTAAAACTTTGTTTGAGATGAACATTGGAATAAGGAAAAAAACATGAAAGCTGTTTGAATTGTAAGTGAAGTGAATAAGTTATACATTTTGCGAAGGCATTTTATGGGACAGCATGAACAAATAAGTTTAACAAAATTTGAACATTGGAAAGTTGAAGATCAATGCTTGAGGAAAATACATATTTGATGTGATGGTTATGAAGGGAAAATTTTGTCTGACTTCTGAAGCATGTCAAATGTTAAGAAATACATGTAGTAATCTTTAAAAATAATAATGATGATGATGATAATAATAATAATCCTTGTAATATTACGCCGTATGTAAACAAACAAGTTTGCTTTCGAAGCACTGAAATGTATGGTAGAACAAGTAGAAAGATGAATTTTATTCAACGCTTAGATACAGTATAGATATAAAGGATAAAAATCCTTTTTTTTTCTTTTTAAAAGAAGAAAAATTTGTCGGCAGCACCAAAGAAACTCATCATATTTGATGTGATGGCTATGAAGAATAGCTTCGGTGGTGAGTAGAAGCAATGCAGAGAATAGAAAAAAGATTTGAAAAAGTAGAATCAAATAGAATTAGATGTAGTGAAACACTAGTTAATCTACTATTGGATGTTAATACTCTCTAAGATGCTGGTGATTGAAAGAGATGTATTGATCTACATCGTTAAAACCACAGTAGAGCAAAGAATTAACTGGTAACATGTAAAAAAAAACACCCAGTACACTCTGTGAAGTGATTGATGTTAGGGAAGGGCATTCAGCTGCAGAAAGCAAGCCAAGACAGATGACTGGAGCCTGGTGCAGCTATCTGACTTACTAGCTCCAGTCAAACTATCTAGTCCATGCCAGTATGGAAAACACAGGTGTTAAAATGGATGATGATGATATATGTTTATGAACATATATTAAAGACATATGTGCACAGAGAGGCATACAGCTACACACACACTATAATCATCATCATTTTTATATTCACTGTTTCTAAGCTGTCATGAATTGGCCAAGAGTTATTGAAGCAGTACTGCACAGCTGGATAGCCTTTGTGTCACCAACACTTACTTGTGAAACAAATTAGATAACCTTTATTACATAGTCTTCACACAAGACAAAGCCACTGAGCAATGGAACATATTGTTTACATGAAGTGTAAACATTGTCACTGTTTTGGTTTAGCCAGATGTTTCCACCAATTGATTAATTCTGTCACTCACCAAAGAATTACTACAAATAAGTATACACATCATGGATGTTAGTGCTTGTTGCCTGGCATATGTTAAGTGATGAAGGCGGGGGTTAAATTCATTATGTCATTAGATATAGACAGGTGTTAGCAGTAATAATACATATGTTTTTGCATGCCTATGGCTAAAAGGGTAAAACCCCCTTGGGTCATGAACGACCATGTGATTGCACCTAGAAAGTTCCCTTCTAAGGTACAAGTCTGGGCAAGATTGTTTAAGGAAGACCAGCAGTCACCCATGCACTGTAGCCTCCCCTCTCCATTCCACTGATGTCCAAGAGAAAGGCAAAGGCCGATACAGCTTGGCGCCAGTGATGCCGCAACTCATTTCTACAGCTGAGTGAACTGGAGCAGCATGAAATAAAGTGTCTTGCTCAAGAACACAGCATGGTCTGTGAATCGAACTCACTACCTCATGATTGTGAACCTGATACTCTAACCACTGAGTCATGTGCATTCACACGTATGACTATGAACATCCATATTAAACACATATAGACATACATGTACAGGGAAATATATATCTACACACACACACACACACACACACACAATCATCATCATCATTTTTATATCCACTTTTTCTATGCTGCCGTGAATTGGCCAAAAGTTATTGAAGAGGCACTGCACAGGTGGATAGCTTTTGTGTCACCAACACATACTTGTAAAGTAACTTTTATTACAGAGTCTTCACACAAGACAAAATCATCAAGCAATGAAGCATACTGTTTGGATGAAGTGTAAACATTGTCACAATTTTTATTTATAATGGTAACAATGTGAAGATATGTGGAAACACACACACACACACACACATATATTTAGACAATAGGTTTCAAGCAGTTTCCATCTACCAAATTTCTCTTACATAGCAATGGTTGGTCCAAGCTATAAAAGGCACTCACCCAAGGTACCTTGCAATGGGATAGAACCTGAAACCTGGGTAGGCTGGGATGCAGACATCTAAAATTGCTCTAGTTTTTTGTTTTTGTGACCACCACGTGGCAACTAGATGAAATTTTGCACAACAATAGAGAAAGATATGAATAACAACCACACAAACTTGTCAAGCGTGAAAAGTGCATATTAACGAGTTTTTGTCGCCCTCTTGAGACCAAAACTAGAAACTAGGCCAATGGCATGTGTATTAGAGTGCTTTTTTGTTGTGAAAGAAAGATTGTGATGTATAGAATGTTGAAACAAATCTAAATAAATAAGATTGTGAACTTAAATTTACATACTATTAGAGGGTCTTTTTCTTGGTTTTTTACTTGAAATATTTTCAGTTACTGAGACATGTTTGCAAACCATTTAGATCAAATGGGAATGGGGGAGGGGTTATGAAGGGTAAATTTCGTCTGACCTCTAAAGCATGTCGAATGTTAAGAAATACATGTAGTAATATTTAAAAGTAATGATGATGATAATAATAACAATAATACTTGTAATTTTAACAAGACCAAAGAAACTCATCATTTTTCTCTTGTCTCCCTCATCTCTATGTTACACTTTATTCTTCTGCATTAGTCTCTTCTCTCATACACACTCTCTCTTGATTTCTTGCATGCATATACACACACATATATGTGGACATGCACACACAGACATACATCTCTCTCTCCACATCTCTTCATTCCAAATAGAAAATTTTGAGAAATGATAAGAGTATCCACACATGCAATCATGATACCAATCTGCTTTATTATAAGTAACTTGGACATTTGACATCATCATCATCATCATCGTTTAATGTCCGCTTTCCATGCTAGCATGGGTTGGACGATTTGACTGAGGACTGGTGCAACCGGATGGCTACACCAGGCTCCAATCTAATTTGGCAGAGTTTCTACAGCTGGATGCCCTTCCTAACGCCAACCACTCCGAGAGTGTAGTGGGTGCTTACAGGACATAAAACAGTTATTGATATCCATTTTCAACTTGTCTTCATTAATAACACTTTATATTGGTAGCTTATTAATGATTGCATAAATCGAATCAAAAAATTCAAAGGTCCCAAAGCAGTTTGTTATATGACCAGGTTGCATTGTCCATGTACAGCATGATAAATGCACTTCATACCTATATGGCTATCATTTCAAAGCTAACTGTGTCTAACATCATATACATTTTCACTTAATGCAGGATGAAAACTTTACCACAGAGGTAAACGTCTGTAAAATAATATTGTGGGTTTAAATATGGGAATTCACTACCACTTCTGTAACTCACTGGAGAAGTGACAAACTATGCTTGTAATGAATTACAGTTGAATTTGATGCATGAATATGAAAACAAGTAAAATTTAAATTTATAGATAATCCAAGTCAACATTCTCATTTGAGGTGAGCTCTAACACCTCTATTCTTCTTCCTCACCTTCCACATCATCTCCTGCTTGAGCTAAATTTTGGCAAGTACTGCATCTACACAGATCTGTGCAGGTTACTTTGTGCTGTTGACATGAGCACTGACCCTTTCCTTCACCTTTGGGTTCCTCACAGCTATTCTTCTTGCAAATGCAATAAGCAAGCTCAAGCAGAGCACTTGGTGCAGGTGGAAGACCACCCCCACACTACCTCTATAGTGGTATCTGTTACTTTCCATCCAAGGTTGTGTAGGCTGGGGATACTGGGAAACTGTTCAAGACATCTGGTAGGTACACCCGCTTGGTAGTGTTTCACCATGGCATCATGTGTGGGAGGCATGTTCATCTCCGCTTTAGTGCCCATCAAGAACTTGTTACACCGTGCTGCATTGACACTCAAACAATCTTGATCATACAGTCTACAAACAAAGTTCTCCACTGAGTATACCAGACCATCTTCTACAGAGAATGTTGCACCAAATTGTTGAATGGCTGCTTGAAAATCAACAGATTCAGTCATGAGCTTCAAGGCTTTCTTCTTAGACCGGCCACAGAAACAACTTGTTGAGTCACAGCTTGTAAAACAATGAAGGCTGATGAGGGCATCTGGTCTCTGAGATGATTTTGTATAGCTGTTAGATTAAGTGTATGCTTGTTGTTGCCTCTACCAGTGTGAAAGAGTAGCTGGGCCTGAATTTGATGAGCCTTTGCTATGCCAATAATGAAAACATCAGTGTCTGGGCTCTTTATAATGATTTTCTTTGAAAATGGGAGAACTCTTCCGTGAGTCTTAATCACATGCATGTAACATAACCTAGGGGTTATGAAGGGAACTTTTCACAACACAGTTACACACATATATACATATACATGCAATTTGAAGGTAGAGAAGTTAATGATAAAGTGCCAAAATATAATTGGTGAAAAGTTTAGGAAACCCCTTTGTTTGTGCTCACTATCAATCATCATCATCATCCATTGTCCATACTTGCATGGGTTGGACGGTTTGACCGGGGCTGGCAAACTGGAAGACTGCACCAGATACCAGTCTGATTTGGCATGGTTTCTATGGCTGGATGCCCTTCCTAATGCCAATCACTCCAAGAGTGTAATGGGTATTTTTACATGCCGTTTGTGTGACACCAATATCTGCCACAACTGCGATTTTACTTGGCCTGATGGGTCTTCTTCTCAAGCACAGCATAATACCAAAGTTCTCAGTCATTTGCCATTGCCTTTGTGAGGCCCAACACTCAAAAGGTGCTTTTCACATGCCACTTTGCCTCCGTGAGGCCCAACGCTCGAAAGGTATCTTTAATGTGCCACTGGCAGGGATGCCAGATATGTGACACCAGGAAGTAGTTCAATGTAAAATCAGCCACACGACAAGTAAAGTGTAAAACAAAGTGGAAGTTTCAGAGAAGAAAACTAAGAACTAGGGTTGATATAAATAGTCCAATGATTGAAACCGAATACCATTAATAAATAATCACATATCTACTGCTTTGTCCTTAACTGAATACTCTGCTTGCCAAAATCTCTCAAGTTACAAATACGTTTTGCCCAATGATAAAACAATGTGTTAAAAATAGTTTTAGAATGGAAAGAGAGAAACCTACATTATCAACCTTTGACTGCAATAATCAAATGAGGCCTTTCATTTTTAGCAAGATTTGGAAACACAATAAAATTTTCATATGGTAACTCTTGGCTTCTAAAATTTAAGCAAACTAGTTTGAAAATAATGGCAACTTACCAGCCCAAGTCAACCCAACAACAGTGATAAAGACCAAACCAGCTGCAGCTACAATTGAAATGATGAAAAAGTAGCGGAATTCTGATTTGGAGAGCACAGACTGGATGTACCTCAGAGCAGCATAAGCATTCAGTAGTGCAAATACACCTGAAATAAAAAACATTTCTTTTGAGTGGGTACAAAATCATTTATTTTCTTACAGAAGAGATTCAAATCAGTGAAACCAAATGGAGTCTAACTAGAGATTATAGAGCAGCTAGACTGACTTGTTACTAAATAGGCTAAACTCACTGCCACTGAAAGCAATTAGTTGGATGATAAATACTAAGGAGTAGTAAAATTAAAATTCTTTGTAAAGGTTGTAAGTACTGGGGTAGATATTGTCAATATCTAATTGCAACCAACATGGAAAATTTTACATAATATCAGTAAAGTTTAATAAAGGACAAAAATCTGAACTTTTTCAAATGATTCTGATTCTTGTTGTATGTAGAGCTTTACAAAAGAGCATTTGATTTATTTTTATGAACTTTTAGACTATTGTTCTCTTTGTTTAGCATGAGAACTCAATACTGTGTGGCTCAATTAGTTTCATAAATATGTCTAAATACATTGCATAATTAACAGAATAAATGATGACAACTTCAATCAGAATTCACAACAAATCTGTGAATGCAGCATATTAAGATCTTGCCACTATTACATAGCAGCCGTCATACATTTTTCTTATCAAAAATAATAATTTAAATAAAGAATCAATGAGAAGACTGTTAAACCAAGCTCATGAATGTTTGTTTTCATTCAACCATTTAAAATTTTTTATTTATACATCTGTTGTGTAAATAAAAACAAACAAAACATATTAAGATTAATGATTTACTTATAATTATTGAAATTATTAGGTAGCATCTTTACTTGTTTAATAATTCGTCATGTAAGAAACATCAAAATATAATGAATTTAATTAAATTAGGAACATATATGACTTTTCTCAATTTCTGGTTCTACAATTTTCTCATTCTGTTTGCATGAGAACAGAGGTGGACTGTTATTTTAAACACACACCCACCCATCTGTACCAACAAACCTTGACTTGTATGCTTGAAAATAGAAGCCACGGCATTGATCCTTTTAACTAGGAAGATTTAAAAACAGGTTGCAGCTTGTTAGGAGTTTGCTTTTGATTCTATGCTATTTATAGAAATATAGTTAAAATAAACATAATAAAGAATAACTGAGAAAGAAATAGAAAGTATAGAAAATAGGTATGGTAAGAGAAGGGAAATGATCCTGTTTGTTATTAGATGATTAAAATAAGACAAATTCAAATTCATACCTGCTGCAGCCATGTGTTCACTGGTACGAATAGGTTGAAATCCAACAAATGGAATTTGCATTGACAATAACAATCCAACGATGTAGAATGTCGTGTATGCTAGAAGTAGTGAGAAAACACATCTAAAATACTTTTACAGTAATATTTAAAAGAGAATTATAAATATTTTAAAACAATTACTGGATATTTAAAAAAAAAATCTAAAAGGAATAAAAACCAAAACAGACTAGTAACATAGCATGTTGTCTTGTGTCAACATTTTGTATTTTACGGAATATTATTTTATAAATACAATAATACGCTTTTACTTGTTTCAGTCATTTGACTGCGGCCATGCTGGAGCACCGCCTTTAGTCGAGCAGATCGACCCCAGGACTTATTCTTTGGAAGCCTAGTACTTATTCTATCGGTCTCTTTTGCCGAACCGCTAAGTTACGGGGACGTAAACACACCAGCATCGGTTGTCAAGTGATGTTGGGGGGACAAACACAGACACACACACACACATATATATATATATATATATATATATATATATATATATATATACATATATATGACGGGCTTCTTTCAGTTTCCGTTCACTCACAAGGCTTTGGTCGGCCCAAGGCTATAGTAGAAGACACTTGCCCAAGGTGCCACACAGTGGGACTGAACCTGGAACCATGTGGTTGGTAAGCAAGCTATTTACCACACAGCCACTCCTGCACCTATATATATTTATTTTTAGTAGATATTTGTTTAGAATTTAACCAAACTTGCTTGTTGAATAAACAACTCCTCAATGGTAATTGTAGCATTCACACTCTCTAAACCTAGTATAGCATAGTTGACATTGACGTTTGAGACTTGGATATGCAATGTTAAGATGGATTTACAGAAAAAATTAAAGTTAAACTGTGAATATTAGAAGTAACTGGAGACAAAAGTAGAATAGAGGACCAATGACAGTTGTTTCATAATGTAATATTGGTTGATCATTTATGATGAAAATAAATACTTGTCATAAGAGTATCATTTGTTCATTGGTTTATTTTTATATCTATTTTCTATCTTAGCATGGTTTAGACAAATATATTATTGAGGCAACGTTTTACAGCTAGATGCTCTTCCTGTCACTGACCCTTAGCTGTTTTTTGAAGTAAGGGATCTCTTATTTCATATGCCTTTGAAGTGGATGATTTGTTGACAGATAAATGACAAAATCACCACTTGTGACTCAAGTGATTTTGGAGAAATGCAAATGTAAACGAACATACCATCAACACACACATGATTGGCCTCTTTCAGTTTCTCTCTACATAATCCATTCACAAGGCTATTATATCATCACCATTTAATGTTTTCCATGCTGGTATGGGTTGGACAGTTTAACTGGAGCTGGCAAGGCCAGGAGGCACAGGTTTCATAGTCTGTTCTGGCTTGGTTTTTATGGCTGGATGCCCTTCTTAATGCCAACCACTTTACAGAGTATACAGGGTGCTTTTTATGTGGCACCAGCACTAGTACTTTTTATGTGGCACCAGCACTAGTACTTTTTGTGTGGCACCAAAACCAGGAATTTTTACATGGCATCAGCAGCATCATAATAATTTAACTTCATATGGCCTGAACTAGAAAAAATTATCTGAAGTTTTGGTAGAGTAAATCAAACCCTCTATACCCTACAGGTTAAAAGCCTCAACATTTATTGATTTGATCTCAATATAAATCATAATGCTTGAATATATTGAACTATCATTGATAGTAAATGAAATATTTTCTACTTACCAATATAAATTCGCCTAGAATATCGTTTCATCAGCAATAACACAAAGACATGAAGTGGGATTAAGTTGATGATGAAAACATACCCACCCCAAGCTGATACCTGCAAAAGAAAATATTTTAGATAAAAATGAAAAAAGGAAATTAAAGTAATTTGTTTTAATCTAAAGAAACATTATACAATTAAACATTTCAGTAAACAGCTTCAAATCGTGAAAAGAAACTTACTTTTACATGTATTGAAAGACTTCGATTTAAAATTGCTTTAATGTTTGGCAAGGTATTTAAATTATGAACAGGAATACCATTATTTTCTATGATTTCTCTTTTAAAAGAACTTTCTGAAACAATTAACAATACTGACATCAAATTCTTTCAATTAAAAAAAAAAAAGAAAAACAAAAAGAATGTCCCAAAATTCTTAA
>NC_068984.1:25734079-25745652 GCF_001194135.2 Octopus bimaculoides
TTTACAAACAAACGGTAAGAGATACAAACACATTCTACATATTTCTTGATAGGGGAAGGTTTAAAGTTTATAGCTGAACATAATCAATTGAATTAAGCCTTAAATAAAATAATATTTTAATTTTGTTTTAATGTTTCATTTCATTTAAAGTGTAGTCCCTTAGAAAATGGCAACGCCACAAGAAAAGTCTTTTTGCGTGCTGCAGTTTGAGAAATGTGAATTGATTGTGCAAGTGCAATGTGAATTTCGCCGCCAATTCAATAAAAATCCACCTTGTCACCTGCAAATTTACGAATGGCATAAAAATTTCAGAAAAAGGTTGCATTTGTAAAGGAAAAAGCACTGGTGTTCATGGTGCTCGTGTTGACTGCATACTACCTTAAAATAAACTTTAAACCCTCCCCTATCAAGAAATATATAAAATGTGTTTGTGTCTCTTACCGTTTGTTTTAAAATAAATTTAAAATCTGCTCTTTCTTTTTGAATAACCCTGTATATTAACTGAGATCATAACTTACCATATAGAAGTAGGACAATGCAGTACATACTCCCCAGAATACTGTTCCTGTCTTTACTGCTTTTATCTGCAATAAATAGATTAATTAAATGAAATAATCAATTTGAATAAAGGATTAAAAACATAACAGGAAAGGGATATTCAAATACTATCTAGGTGTGCGTGTATATCTCTCCCTGTTATATCTGTGGCAGTGTGCATGTATCTACATTAATGTATCAATCTATATCAGTGTGTAAGTGTATATGTTAATTTTTGTGCTTGTATATGCCCGTTATTGTGTGCATGTGTACACATGCATATGCATAAGTGTGCTTGGGTATATCTGTATGTGTGTGCATGTAGATTCAGAAAGGAAGGTATATAAATTCCTTTGCCAATGGTACTGGGTGAAGTAAGACGATTGACATCAACAAAATTAATACTTGCTTTGTCAATCTCAGTGTATCAATATTTTTTAGTACAATGACTAATGCATATAAGTCTGTTACATGTGTGTATCTGTATACCTGTATTTCTGATTTTTAGATAATAGTATACTGAGATAAAATAGTATACTGTCAGAAGAAATCTATTACTATATATATGATATTGAATTTCCTTGATTTAAACAGTTTAAATTTTTACTTTAAACAACATATCCAAATTCTGAGCTGGAATACCATTATTTATGTGTGTGTATATCCCATGCTAGCATAGAGAAAAAAGATGCAAAACAAATATATTAAAGTGTGTGTGTGTGTGTTTGTACATATGGGTATATTTCTATGTTAACAACTACAGATATCATTTATCAAAATCATTATGGAAAATTTTAGTTTCAACCAATTTGGTTTCTTAATTAGATCACATTTAAATCTAAATTAAATCACATTTAAATCTATATTAAATCACATTTAAATCTAAATTAAATCACATTTAAATCTAAATTAAATCACAAGTATTCCTGGTATTGATTACTTTTTTCTTGTTTGTTATCACTAACATTCACATACACACACACACGTATATACATGCACAGTTTCTGTTCACTGTCTTCTGTTTGCAACCCAAAACTAGGTTAGAAAACACATGACCTGGTTGTAGTGCAGTGGAATTGAACCGAAGTTGCTAAATAAACTCCTTAACCATATAACCATTCCTGGTTGGATTAATAACTTTTACAAATTCAGATATTTGAATTTATCCAAGGAAATATCAATATCATTTGTCATCTACAGAAACATGTATAAATCTCTAAAATTAAATCAACTTCAATAAGTTAATCCATTTCTAATTGTATCGGTCATAAGAGGACTTTGTTCTGTACAGGCAGCAATATGGTGTGATGTCAACTAGCTCAGTTCTAATGACATCAGAATTTGATAGTTCCAATTTAAATCTTACTCTATATCTGCCCAAGTATCAACATCTAGCTCACAACTCTTGTTCACCATTTGTCCAAATTATGACAAATCTGTTTTGCATGTATGTGTCAATGCCTCATGCCTAACTGCATTCCCAGTTCATTTGCACTCAGTCTCTGTATGCTCCTATTACACAGCCAATGGATCATAAACACACCTATTCAAGTCTCTCAATATTTTCTTCTTTTCAGCTTTTACTGTATGTATGAATGAACATGCAAGTTCCATGATGAAATTTGCATCTCAAATGCCTATTTTGTATATTGAGTTGCAACAATGGCAACAGGTAGCAAACCTTTTCAGGAGGAAACTTTAACATTTGACATTATGCTTCAACTAACAAAATAATTAACTTATCTAAGTAATGAAATATCAAAAATAAGTGAAACATTAAGCTACATCATCAACATATGATCTGTGCAACTTGTTAGTAGCAGCAATGTATTTAGATATTGAATCTCAGTCAGTATACATGAAGTTTCGATTTCATTTGCTGTATCAATTACTTGTATGAATTACATAATATAAATCTTAAGTGATACCCTATTGCTTTCTAAATTCTCTCAAATTTAAATTAGATATGACATTGATTTATATTTGTCAAATCTGTGCTACACTACTGCTTTAACCCTTTAGCATTTAAACTGGCCATATCTGGTCAAAATATTCTACTTGTTTAATGCTCAAACAGGCCAAATCTGGTCTCTTACACCTACCCTACAATGTCATGCTAAAGCAAACAATCACACTATAGAAATCTCAAAGCTACAAGATAATGCATGATTTATTCAAAAGAATGTGAATAAATGAGCATTAAATATTTTTGGTTTTGAATATAATAAAATTCAAATTATCTTCTCAAATGTGTAAAGAAAAAAAGAAAGAAAAAAATCAAAATTTTGAAGTCTCATTTTACAAAAACAGTATGTATAAAAATATTGTTTTTATAAAAGTTTAGAATAAGAATTAGAGTACTAAGAAAAATAATTAGGCTAGATAATTTACTATTAGTACTGTTAATGAGAACACTGCACTTCAAGTAACTATGGAATGCAATACTAAAAAGTTGCACAGCAAAATTTATTATTAAAAGATAACACCTAATAGGAAAAAATCTAAGACCAATCAGATTTTAAACCAAGGCATTGTCATAAAATCAAATACTGAAATGACATGCTTGTGTTGAGAGAGGTATGGGTTTTCAAAAGGATACCTTTTGAGTGATATCAAATAAGGGTTACAGATTCATGTCTGTGTAAAAAAAAAAAAGTACAAAAATGAGAATAATGAACGCTAGACATGTCACCATCTAAACACTAAAATGTCAATCTTGTACAAGAATGTAATGCTGTTTCCAATGAAATTTAAGAGAAGAATGAACAAGAATTGAAAAATCAACATAAAATTTATCTGAAAACTACAAACTATGACAGAGCTTTACAATAAAATAGTAAGCATAGTTGAGAAAAAGTTTCTAAATTAAATTGTTTGAAGTTTCAAGACTAAAACCATTCCATTGCTGAAGTTGAAATTATTTGTAAATAAAGAAATTAATCCAACATTTTGAAGTTCAATTTAGATTCTCACAAATCATTATTTTATATTTGTTTTTATCTCCACATTTGCAGGGCCAAATTACTTAAATAGGTGAAATAAATGATCAATATCTATTTACTAATAAATTAGTTTATTAGGAAAAATAAAAGCTAATTAACATAGTAAGCATATGTCTTGGCAATATATTATAAACCTTTGCAATCTTGATGTTGGCCATAGTACACCCAGCCTGCGCCCACCCGTACAGTGCGCTAGACCGATGGTGCTGCACGCTTTGCGGCTCCATGAACCTCAGTTCTAGTTAGTTCAAAACTCTCTTTTGACTCACAATAGAAACATTTTATTTACATCACCAATGTTGTTAAGTGGAGGAATATGGCATAGTGGTTTGGGTGTTGGATTCATCATCATGAGATGATGGATTTTGATTCTCAGGCTAGATGGCACATTGTGTCCTTGGGCAACGCTCTTCATTTCACATTGCTTCAGTTGACTTGGCTGAAAATGAGCACCAGCAACAACAACAGGGGAATTAATCCTTCCACCCACTGGTATCCTGTTTGTGAGTTCAGAACTCTCTGTTGTTTTAAACACCGTAGAAGAAACTGGTACAAGCTCCAATATAATGGGTCCAGTGGCTTGAGACAGACTTTAATGTTTTGGGGAAAACTGCTTTTCTCCTTCTATAAACAACAAATTTCATACCTCAAAAATAAATCATAATTATCTCCAGTCCTAACAGAATAAATGTAAACAAGCAGAAATATTCACATTAATAGGGCAGTGAAGTAAGACTTCAATGTCTAAATCAAATGCAATTTCAAAGTAATTATACACAGACTGTAACTAAGACAATAAAGAGACAAGTTAGTATGAGAAAAATTTTAATTATTCATGCTTTCAATTGATATTTGATGTAATTGAAACCAAGATACCTTATTATAACTGACAAGAAACCTAAACAAATTTTGAACAAAAAAACAAGTCTACAATCACATTTATGAACCCAACTAAATTCTTTTTGTGTGAAAACAGGCAGTTATATTTTGATACTAGTATTAGATACCTGGCACTGTTCAGTTTAATAAAAAGAAATCCCACAACTTAAGGTCCAAATGCACAGCGTAAAACTGCACAATACGTAGCAGTCGGTTGGACAGCTAGACATCACACACATTAACATAATCCTTGCAAGTCCTAAAAAAGCTGACACACACACACCAACAAACAGTTGATTTATAAGAAAATAAACAAGGTGTAGCTGATTTTTTAAAATTGCATAGAAGGTAAATATATTAGATGATAGCTAGCAAACAAAAATGTGTGAGAGAGAAAAGAGACAGCGAGGAAGACAAAGAAAGATTAGATAGAAAAGAGATATCCATGTAGGAAGTATGTGTTTATTGGATTTGTGTTTATTGTTTATTATAAATCAAAGACTATAACTTACCCAAGTATAATAGGTGAACATCAAAGCAAATATGGCAATGCCTTCATTATCATAGCTACCAGCAACAGACCTACTGATGTAGCCTGGTACTATAGAAATCATAAAAAAAAAAAAGATGTTTGAAGATATTTTATAATGAAATCCTTAACACTATATTTGAACCAAGATCTGAATATTTTAAAACTAAACAAAGCATGGAAAATTTTAAAGCCACATGTGGGAAATTTGGGATAAACTAACATTAGAGACTAATATACTAATACAATTTATATACTATATATTCTTTTCTACTCTGGGCACAAGGCCCGAAATTTTTGGGGAGGGGGCAGTCGATAAGATCGACTCCAGTATGCAACTGGTACTTAATTTATCAACCCTGAAAGGATGAAAGGCAAAGTCGACCTTGGTGGAATTTTGAACTCAGAACAAAAAGACATGAAATACTGCTAAGCATTTCAGCCGGTGTGCTAATGTTTCTGCTAGCTCGCCGCCTTTTCTATACTATATATTAACGTAGTCTAAAGACAATGGAGAACAAATGATTGATGTTTTGTTATGGAATGTATTCAATATGGATTCTATATTAAAATAGAATATCGTATTATAAATAAAAATGTTCAACAATATTTCTCTGTTGTTGAAGAGGCAGCAGTATGTATAATATCATGTGGTTAGAATTTTGAACTGATAGTATCAAATTATGACACAACTGCATTGTATCTTGAGGCTTCACTAACCTTTTGAAAATAGCTGACAGTAGACTTGTGGAATTATAAACATCATCACCCATTTTACATCCACTTATCCATGCTTGCATGGGTCAGACAATTTGTTATGGCTAACATGCCCCTCCTGTCCCCAGGTAAGATAATATTTCTCATGACCAGACACACTTTTCATGAAAGACTAGAAATGAACGGCATTGCTTGTACAACAGCGATGTCCATTTACCACAGTCATGTGATGTCAAGACAAGGGTAAACACAAATACAATATATATCATGGGCTTCTTTCAGTTTCTATTGACCAAATCCATTCACAAGGGATAGTTTGGCCTGAGGTTATAATAAAAGAAACTTGCCCAAGGTTTCATGCATTGGGCATGAAGCAAAGACCACATGGTTGGGAAGCAAACCTCTTAACAATATAGTTATGTCTGTGTCTATACATCATCTATTGTCCATTTTGCATTCTTATATGTCCATACTAAACCAGTATTAATTTAAATAATAATAATAATAAAGAACAGTTTTGTGAATATTTCAACAAGTAACAGTGCATATGTGTTCACTACAGTGAATTTTAAGGTAAAAAGAGACACAAACGAGGAAGACAAGAAAAAAAAAATGTTTGAATTTAGGGATTAAATATTAACAGAAGAAAAGTCATTAGGAGTTAACAAAATTTTGGTCACTATACAAAATATCTTTTTGAATTAAAAAAAAGTGCTTAACAAAAGCGAAAGAGAAATATTTTTCATGTGCAAACATAAGTAATTTTATAGGAAACTGTTTAATATATCAATCAAATATATACCATTATGTCAAGTGAACTCAAAATATATTAATCACCAAACATGTCAGTAGAAATAAATCAATTGTACACAATAGTTATTACCTTTCCTAATTTTATCTAATTAAGTCTAATGCATATTATTCTGACAATTAAACATTGTTAGCTTAAAGGGGTGTGTTTTAACATTACATTTGTTAATCTTATCTTTATTTGAAAACAATAATGCATTTAAAAAGTAAAAGGGTTAGCAAAACAAATATATATATATATATATATATATATATATATATATATACACACACACATATACATACAGACATATATATGTGTGCTGAAATACTGTTTTAGGGATCTTAAGGAAGTAAATGAAGTTAATTGGGTGTAAGGAATATGTTAGATATGAGAGAATAGTAGACACTCTTTTTAAGTTTTATGACAATTGAAGTTGAAACTTACCAATTGCAATGAAGCATGCTGCAAAGAGACCTGCTCCTGAACTCCATATTTCCTTGGTAAAGAAATATGTAGCTAAAGCAGTGAGACCACTAAAAGAGGAAAAAAAAAAATAAATAAATAAACGACATTTTATGGAATTAGTATTTCTAACCAATATGAGCGATTTAAAATTTTTAAACATACGCATACAACAGAAGTTTTGTCAAATAAGCATTAAACTAGTATCTAAAAATATAGTAGGAAATGGTCATACATATAAAGAGATCAAAGTCAGTAATAAAAAAAAAAAAAGAAAGAAAAAAGCAGATAGATTACTAAGAACTGAGAATTAAAATTATACCTAGCTTTCAGCTAACAATTGATGGACACACCTATTTTCTGGAGATTAATAGTCCATCACCTACTCTGATCTATGACATGAAATTTTTGTAACAGCAACTTTAAATAATATAAATATGCACTTTCATTATTTAGAGCTTTTTTCTTTTTCTTTTTGCTACTCTTCAATTTTGTCTTAATTCTCAGATTACTAGATCAGAGATTACATGAGGGTAATCTCTGATCAAGGAAACCTATGATCAAAAACATTTGACAATCCAATCCTTTTAAATATGTATGTGTCTTTCCTTTAAGATGGTAGAATATGATTTGAGGGGGATTTGGTTGCAATTTCTAGTCGGTCAAACAACAGTAAAGAAGGATGTTCATTGAGTGGTTGCATGCATAAACACTAATTCAGATTTATACACAATGACTTTATACATATAAATTTGTATACTTTTAATGGTTTAGTAAGTGAACTGCAGCACCACATGTGAACTGCAGCATCACATGTCAACTCCAGAACCTATTTCAATCTGATACATTTGTGAAGTGAACTTTTTAACCATACAGCCATGCCAGCATCTATATATTAATCATCATCAGCAACCACTGGACATTACTGTCTCGAATCCCGGGACTTGTAAAGCCAGCTGCCTGGTTTCCATGGTAAACTCAGCTTGTGAAGACCTGTTGGGCCAAGTGAGATCAAAAGTGAACCAAATTCGATGACTGGCACCTGTGCCAGTGGAGTGCTAACAGCACCATCCGAGCGGGATCACTGCCAGAGCAGAGGTCTCGTTTCTATGCCGGTGGCACGTAAAAAGCACCATTTGAGCTCAATCGTTTCCAGATTCGCCTTACTGCCACTCGTGCCGGTGGCATGTGAACAAAACATTGGACTGACTCCTGGGCAGGTGGCACGTAAAAAACACCATTTGAGCGTGGCCGTTGCCAGTACCGCTGGACTGGCCCTCATGCCGGTGGCATGTAAAAAGCACCCACTACACTCTCGGAGTGGTTGGTATTAGGAAGGGCATCCAGCTGTAGAAACTCTGCCAGATCAGATTGGAGTCTGGTGTAGCCATCGGGTTCGCCAGTCCCCAGTCAAATCGTCCAACCCATGCTAGCATGGAAAGTGGACGTTAAATGATGATGATAAATAACCGAGATCACAATATTCCAGCTGAACAGGATGCCAATTCTTCACAGGGTTATTCATTTGCAACTGTGAGGACTGGAGCCATGTGAAATGAAGTGTTTTGCTCAAGAAGAATGCACTACCAGCTCTGGGAAGTTAAAGCATGAACTTATAACCCTGAGTACAACACACTAACACTAGGCCATGCACCTTCAGCAATATATTAATTGCTGCATTCAAATTTAATAATGATTTATGTTCAGCAGTTTCCAGCAATGTGGGGTACTCTAAAGACACTGGAAATGAATAATTAAAGGTTTAGAGGTTTGTTATTGAAATATTATTGTAATATGTTGATTTGGTAAAACAGATAATCCAAGAATGTTCTGAAACTAAACATACTGGAAAATTGAGTTCAGTGAATTTGCCCTACATTAAACGAAACTGGAATAATTTGATCATTTCATGACATCAATACTGAGAAGAATTATGGGATTAACTAATATTACCAATATTTTATAAAAACATTAAAGATTACTTGAACTATCTTTTTAAAACTTTTATGATAAGATCACTTAAAAGCACTAAATAGATGTTCACAAGAAGTGATTGAATAATTCTGAAAGCAAATCATTCCAAATTGTTTGTTTAATCTGCTTCCCAATTTCACATGTTACCAGAATATATATATTTAGCATTATAGTGGAGTTGAGTGGTAAATAAACTTCATGTAGTGAGTCAAGGAATTTCAATTAATTAAATTTACAATTGTAATGTGCAGAGGAAAACATTTAAGCTCACTGACTAATAATAATCAAATCTGAATTACAATGTAGTGAAATGAAAACATTAACTTGATGACTGATATTAATTTAATTTGAACTTTGGCAAGTACATCGATAATCTGTAAAAGATAACCTATCATAGTGCTTGACAGACCAAGAACTAGCAATATCCACATACATAGATGCATAACTTGGTATGGCAACATAATAACTGAGTGAAGTTTCCACAGAAGCCTTTGGCATTCAAATGATTTCACTGACACCCCCTCCCACCACCACATTCAAATCATAATGCAATGATGAAAAAGAACAATAAATAAACAAAGCAAACTTTGAAATTTTCAAAGTAGTTATGGTAAAACTTAATTTCAAATATTACTATTTGTTTATTTTCCTGGGTGTATTTTGGCAAATGTTTAACTGCAAATCGACATTAAATGCACTGGTACCAAGGAGATACCCCAAAACTAGCAGCATCAAGCATGACAGGCAAGACGTTGGGTCACTAAGATATAGCCAAGTGCCACAAACACATTTTCAGAAGAGCTCTACAATATTTTGTAAAATTATCATGGTTTTTATGGCTGGATGCCCTTCCTAATGCCAACAAGTTTACAGGGTGTACTGGAGGCTTTTTATGTGGCACCGCATGGGTGTAAAATAAATAAACTTTGTATAATTTTAAAGTATATGATCCTTCAAATTACTTAAGCAATAAGTATTTTACACAGTAAATTTTTATTTCAATTAAAATAAACTTTCATTTACAAAGTCACTGTCATCATCATCATTATTTTATGTCCACTTTCCATGATGGCGTGGACTGGGTTGGCACGTAAAAAACACCTTTTTGAGCGTGGCCATTGCCAGTACCGTGTGACTGGCCCTCGTGCCGGTGGCACGTAAAAGCACCCACTACACTCTCGGAGTGGTTGGCATTAGGAAGGGCATCCAGCTGTAGAAACCCTGCCAGATCAGATTGGAGCCTGGTGCAGCCTTCTGGCTTGCCAGTCCTCAGTCAAATCGTCCAACCCATGCTAGCATGGAAAGCGGACGTTAAACGATGATGATGATGATGATGATGATACATATTTAAAAAAGAAAAAAGAAATGGAAGAATCTAATACCTGAAAACAGGAGCTAAAAATACACAGATATCCCGGATATGAACTGGAATATTAAGAGTATGAAGAATCCAATGTATAGATCCTGATGTTACCATAAGTCCTGGGTAGACCTAAATATAATGAACAAAAATAAAAATTATGTATATATGTATTGCACATTTTATTTAAAGAGCATTCAATTACAAACCAGACTGATTTAATCATTATTTCTAATACAAATTACACAGTTACTGAGACAATTCTCTCACCTCTCTCTCTACTGTCCAGGTTGCATGCTCCATTCCAGTCTCACTCAAAGATATTATTTGTATGCAGAATCCACTCTCCTCACCACTCACCTGGATGTTGGCAACAAAAGCTTCCAGTTACTCTGGCTCAATTGTTTCCCTTCCACATTCTCCTAAATCCATTTACCACTTTGTGACCTCCTCCAATCATCAGTAATGGTTAGGTTATCTCATTCTGCAGAAAAGACGTTGATCTGACTTTACCATTCTCTGAAGTTCTCGTCCCTAATGACTTTAATATTTACAGCTCCTCCTCCAACACCAACCAATGCAGCCAGTGCCGAAGCCAAATCATTTACCATCCTGAACTCTCTACACCAATTAGTATCAGCTCCAACACATACCCCTGACCAACACACAGATATTCTAAACACTCTTGATCTTGACTTCCAAACCCTGCCTTTAACAAACTATCACTGTCTCTGGATGTATTGGATCATCTAACCACTGCACATACAAATCTGCAAGGCCTATCTCATCAACCCAATGGCACTTCAAATCAGCTGATCGGAGATTTACCCATTTTATGTAATTAACCCAAGGTAGCAATACAAAGGACAAAAACAATCCCTTTATCCTTTCAGATTTCTGACATAACCAAAGCCCAAATTACTTTGATATAAATTATAACTGTAAAGCTAAACCACTCCAAACATTCAATCCTAAGTTCCACAAGAGAAAAATAATAAGAGTAATAAATGATTTAATTGAAACAGAAAGCAATTGGAAGGAGGAGGAGGAGATGAAAAATGAAAAGGAAATTGAATCAGAAAAACTGTGTTGCAACAATATTCTTCCACGTTATCAGACAAACTGTAAAATGCATAACATTAAATAATCTGATTGTATGCATCATCAAAATAACACTGCAACAGTGATTGATTTAATGTCTTTCAGAAAAAAATAATTCTGAAAATAGCATATTAAGGGCAAATATATGCAAATATTGAGGGATTATCTCAAGTTTCTGATCCACCAGTTTAAGAGGCTGAGAAAATACAACCTGACAAC
>NC_068984.1:25745662-25768319 GCF_001194135.2 Octopus bimaculoides
CCAAAAAAAACCCCAACATACACACACAATAAAAAACAAAACTGCCTCATGAATTTAAACAAAAGAATTGATGACTCTAGAAGATTTATTGGGATGATCAGATCTAAATTGCCAATATGTTGAATAGAAACTGTATGTATATTCAAGAACTAATTCTTGTCAGTTATTTCAGTAGATGTTTTTAGACTGTTAAAGATCCTATACACTATTGTTAGTGCTTGGGCCCATGTCTACCCTGATTGAACTGATCTATTATCAGACTAATTCCAGCTATGACTACAACATCATATTTTCAGACAGTATCCAATTGTGTCTTGCTTTGTTTAAGATGGCAGGATGTAATCTGAAGAAGAATTAGCTGCTATTTCTAGCAGGTTTGGCAACCACTCGGTCTCCTTTAATTTGATACTCCTACAATTGTAGCCAGTCTTATTTCTTTTATTGAAAGTAGTTAGTTGATAGCAGTAGTAATTCTATTTAAAAATCTACCACACCAGCTTCAAAACCCACTTGAGGTGAAGATTTGTCAAGAGCACTAGAGAAGAGCATTAATAGCTAGTTATTAAAAGGCCAAAAGGTGGAGTTCTTAAATTTTCCACTAATACTGTGATTTGAAACTTAAACCTAATGATACCATCATAAATTCTGTTTTCTATGCTGGCATAGGCTAGACAGTTTGACAGGAGCTCATAAGCCAGAGGACTGCATCAAGCTACAATGTCTACACTAGAATGCTTTCTAAAACTGGATGCCCTTCCTAATGTCAACCACCTTACAGAGTGTACTGGGTGCTTTTTACATGGTACCAATATACATTAATACCAAACTATGAGTAGGTATTCTGTATGCGTTCAGACAGTTTTTACAAATTAATCTAAAAGAAATGCTTTTTCGGCAGCTTATACTCACAGTTCCACCAACTATTCTGCCTAAAGGATACCAGGCTCGGTCATCAAACCAATTAAGAAAATTGTAGAACCCATTACTGACCATGTAATGAGTTGACCGGTAATTAAACCTGCAACAAAAACAAAAAGCATTGAGGCAAAAAAATCAGAAGTAATAAACAAAATTAAAAACAAAATATTAAAAAAGCAAACAAAAATACTGAAAACATTAAAGAGTAACAAATTATTGCTGCTGTTAAAGAAACCCTTAAAAACTAGGTACATGCAATTTTATACACATCACATGTTCAGACCAATGAAGTCTCTTTTGCAATATCAGTGTGCAACAGGAAAAACTTTGCATATTTTACATGACTATTAGTGTAGCACTACAGGAGTTAGGCTGATTGTAATGGTGTCATTTTTTTTTATTGTTGTTGTTACCATCATGCTTTGGACTGGTGCAGTCCATGCATTTGTTGTTTAAACACTTATCAAAAATGGTGAATGTTTTGTTTTTTTTTGCTATACCCTCTACTTTGTACATAAGTATCATTCAAGCTGCTCTTCACTGTGAGAATCCCTTTGTTGCTAGCAGAAGTAATAGCTCCAATCTTACTCTAGCTACTATGCCTTCAGAACATCCTCTTTCACTACTGATCACATCATCTGGATAACAGAAACTTGTCAACTACTTCTAGGGAGCTTCTAGGCATTTTAAAGAATTCATTTCATGGGTTTCCTTAGCACTACTGACTCTTAAACATCTGAAATCTATTTTCAGTCAGTTTGAACTGTGATCTAATTGCATGTTGTGCACCTGCACTACACAGTAAACAATGGCTTCTTAGCTATATGTTTCCTGCATATCAAGCATAGTTACTTCCCAAATAGTTGTAGAGTACTGTAGTCCTTCTTATTACTAAGACTTTTGTTTAGCAAGGTTTATATTTAAATGTCTTTATTCTTGGCTCTGCTTCCATATTTGAAACTTTTCCACTAATCCTATGACTAGTTTGGCTTTGAGAACTAGGTCATTATCATACAGAATTTCCTGCAATGTGAAAGACTTGAACTATTTTGTTATGGATTGGAGAACTTTAATAAAGAGGCGACAGCCGGGAACTGAGTGCTGATGAACATGTACATCCACACTGAACTCCTTACTGATCTTTTTAACTGTCAGCTGACTGACAACAATGCATTAAAAAGAAAAGTACAAAGGATTATAATGGCTCTGACAAATCACTCCATATCCAATCCATTGAGTGACTATCAGACAACAGGTTGCAGGATTCTATCAAAGGCTTTTTCACTAAATGCCAGCTGTGGTGGTTTATCTTTAGCTAAAAACAAGCCACCATAGCTGGCATTTTTTTAGCTTGATTTTAACTATCTTGTGGATGTCTCGCTAAGAGGGCATCTGTTGTTCCTCTTTCTAGCACATACCTGAATTACATCTTGTCTAAGATAATTCTCTTCCTAATTAGTTATTCTATTCCTGTCTATATACATATATACTTACATGCAAACACCTCCTGTATTTTCATTACTTTGATGTTTCTGTTAATTGATCCCCTGTAGAACATCTCCTTTGTCCTTGTAACAGTTGATGATGATACTACTATACCAGTCATTGAAATTGATACCTCATTGACTATGCAAGTGACTATTATGTCTCATAATTCCTTAGATATATTCTCTGATGGCCCAGTGGTCTTTTCTGCCTTCATATCCTTAATGATTCTTTCAACTACATAGTGTCAACTTCAATCTCTGAGCCTTCTCTTGAGTCTACTTCAAGTAAAACCCTTTTCTCTCATGCATTCTCATGGTAACATTTCCAAGTCTCTTTCTTCTTGCTATCACTGGGGGCAAGTATGTTGCTGTTATAACATACAAATTTTATATCAATGATGTTCCAGTTAATATTGGCACTGCTTTGTAATACAGAAAAATCCTAATTGTAACATTACAGAGCATTGGCAAACCTATTTTTAGTTTCTCATCTTGCTAAGTATATCAGACATCTAATCCTCTTCCAATCATCTAATATTGTACCATTCTCCTAGCTTCCATTTTATCCAGCCCTGTTATTAAATTTTTATTGGTCTGGCTACTGTACCATTTTACCTTCTACCATATTTTCTACTTGACTGAAACCTTGCTCCATCTAGAGATCTGGTGCCTGTTTTACAGCAGGCTGTCTTGTATAAACCCCCCACACTCACACACACACACACTGTGTCCATTACTCACAAGAAAATGAGTAGCAAGAAAGTGAATCATTGGCTTTGAATGAATATAAAATTCAAAGATCACAATCTTAATTTTCAATCTTATAAAATACCACCAACCAAATATGAATGTTGGAAATTTAACATTAGATGAATAATGCACATCAGCATGATAAAGAACTATCTTTTTTTTATGTCCATGTTAGTATTTAGCAATCCTGAATAAAATCATATTTAGCATGTGTAATTAATATATAATAATATGGACTAATTGTTTAAAATATTGTAGACATTTATGTGTTCCATCCAAAGGCTGTTGCCATACTGGGGCACTGGGGTAGTGTTAAACAAAAACTGAAAACAGATTCAGAAATTCTGAACAAAATCATGTCTTATACACACACAAAATACAAATCAAACATAGAAAAAATAGTGCTAGAAGATTCCATCTCAATTGTTCATTACGATTTTTCGCGGTTTTTACATCAAACTGAAAATTCCAACCAAAACTGTTAACATTTGATAAAAATAAAACAAAGAACAAACATTTAAGATAGTCATCAGAGGAAGAGAGTGTGTGTGTGTGTGTGTGTGTGTGTGTGCGCATATCTTGAGATAAAAATATAATAGACTGGCTTAGAAATTCTTTTTTTTTTTTTTAATTAACTGATAAAAAGATGTATTAGCAATAGAATTGGTGAAAAAAATTGAAAGACAACATAAAAAGGTTTAAAAAATATTGACATCAGTTTCTTTTTTTAATTATGTGAGTGTATGGTGTGGGTGATACTAATGATAACAATTAGAGTGATGAAGAAAGTTGAAAGAAGATCACAGATGATGTTGGATTAAAGAAAATCATTTGTTTGGAATTTCAAGTAGTATTTCAATACCTTGTCTCTACAGCTTGTACAAAATAACTCAGTAATCCTTTATTTGTTGTTTAGTTATCTAACTACACATTTTGGTTGTTAGCAGCCCTTCACTAAGTGTCTAAATCATTGTTCTAATTATCACTCAAAAATAGCTCATGTTATTAAATCCTCATTGTCCAATTTCATGTGTTAACATCATTTAAACACTTTCAAAAACCATTATCTATTTTGAAAAATTTACCCATTCTTTCTCATAAATATCTATCAAAAAACATTTTATTTCTCAATAATATTTATTCTATTTGTGTAATGATGATATATGTACAAATATCAACATGGGCAAATGCTATTCAATGACAATGCACCTATGATCTTATCTAACAAAATGTCTCTCCTGCTTTCCAGGAAGTTTATATCCATTAGATACCACATCCTAAATTGAATACATTAACTGCCAGTGTATAGGAGGAAGAATGTGGTGGACAAAGCTGGATCCTAGGGCACACCAGAGTTTATAAAATATGCATTAGAGAGCTCCATCAGCATATACTATAACAGAGTAATCTGACAGAAATCCACTAATCTACGAAATGAGAACATAGATGGAGCCTAGAGTCAAGTTGACAAGATGTTGGCATACCAGACACATTTGAAAGCCTTGCTGAGGCCAAAGGCAACGACTTCTCTCACAAAATTTCCTGAAAGAACCCATGGTAAGTAATGGAGGAGGTAGGTCTCCTGCAGATTTAGTTCATTGTAAGCATATCGATGGTCATCAGAAAGGTGAAAGATCCAAGGTTCTGGAGAATATTATTGCCAACTTTTGAGATATTGGAAGTGCAATGAAACAGTTGTTGACAGGATCAGAAGTTGCCTCTCTTACTGCTGTATGTGTGTGGGAGAGAGAGAGAGAAAAGGTAGCCCTGGGCACATTGCTTGAGGGGTAATGGAAATGACATTGTTAGGGGCTTGAAACAACCAGAGATGCTTTCGCACTTAGGGTGTATGTGTGGATAGAAGTGGGCCAGACAGAGTGGAAAAAATAGTTTGGGGGGAGGTTTAGCAAGTGTGTGTACAGTATGGAATTAGGTGAAAAGCAAGCAGCAAATGTGGGAGATTGGCTCCCCATGGTGGTAGCATGTAAAAAGCACCATCCAAACAGTCAATGCCAGCCCCACCCTCACCCAACCACTGGCTCCTGTGCTGGTAGCACATAAAAAGCACCATCTGAATGTGGCCAATGCCAGTGGCACATAAAAGCACCCAATACACTCTTGGAGTGGTTGGCGTTAGGAAGGGCATCCAGCTGTGGAAACATTGCCAGATCAGATTGGAGCCTGGTGCAGCCTCCCGGCTTGCCAGTCAAACCGTCCAACCCATGCCAGCATGGAAAATGGACGTTAAACAATGATGATAATAATGATGATGAGTACTGCAGATGGAACCATTATGGTTAAGAAAGATTCTACAAAGTTAGTAAAGATCTTTGTGACAAAGGAACAAAAATATTAGCTGTAGTTTGAAAGGCAAGAGTACCCATGGACTGCACAATACAAAGAGGTATATTTTGCAGTTCAGATGGCCTTGCTAAAGTTGCAGTGCTGGGTAAGAACCATCCAGTTAGTAAGGTGATTTTCTCCAAGTGATGTTGTCTGAATTTTTTTGCTTGAATCAATGCAGTACATCTGTGAGTAAATCACTTGAAGAACTAAAAGTGTGAATTTTGGTTGTAGATGTTGAGGAACATGTCCAAGAGAATGATGTGGGTCATGCACCTGTTGCTGATGTATCAGAATGAAATATGTGCTACTAGAGATAGCATAGAGCTGGTTGGCTCTGAAGTGCCATTGGGTCAGAGAAGAGGAGTGTGTGGTGGTGGTGGGCCAATGTAAAGTATATGGATATATGATGGGTAAGTAATTACAAGGCAGTGAATGAATAACCTGAAAGATTCAAAGACAGTTATGGTCTGGTAGAGGTTGGGTTGGGTTTGGTAGCATGAAAGAGACCAAAGAAGTTTGGTGTGTCTGTGTTGGTCTCTGTTGTGCAAAACTAGCTGATGTTGAGAGTTGAGAATTGTGAAAGATTTGATTTTTGCAATGACAGCATCAATATAAGATGTGTGTGAGAGCCAAGAAGAGTTGAGATCCTTGAAATCACTGAGGATGATGACTTGGGGATGGGGGAGAAAAGTGAGACAACTATCCTCACTGTATGAAAAAATATAGTAGAAGAATTGGTGGTTGGAGGCATTCACAAGGCAATAAAAAGAGCAGAGCTGTTTATGGGAGTGAGACAGGAAAACTTTGAACTAGGGTATCTGGAAGATTTCTGATATTCAGTGGAAAGATGTGAGTGGCGGGGAGAATGAAAACTACATATGCACAAGTATCACCTTTCAGAATGAAGTCTGAGTAAAGAGTGTAGCCTAGACAGCAGAGATGTATTATGGATAAGGAGGAGCTGGGAGATTTGTACCATGGAGAATATGTCTGGGTTGCATGTTAGTAAGAGGTGATGTATTGGGTCTAGGATGAATTAGTCCATAGGTCTTGGGTCACCTCCTGGCAAGTTGTGATCCACCTGAACCAAACCCATGCCATCAGCTCTCTTCCTTTCAATACTTTGTGAAAAGCAAGAGGCCCTATGAAAAGCTCATCCATTTCATGGGTACAGTTAATATATATATATATACATATAAGCCCAGATTGTATGGTTAAGAAGTTTGCTTCTCAACCATGTAGTTTCTGGTTCAGTCATATTGCATAGCACTTTGGGCAAGATTCTTCTATAATAGACCTGAGCTGAACAAAGCTTTATGAGTGGATTTGATCTGGTAGATGGAAACTCAAAGAAGCTTGGCATGTATGCGTGTGCGTGCACATGTGTATGTGTATTTTGTGTCTGCTTGTCGTTACAAATGATGCTGTGAAAATGTATCCAGCCATGAGGAAATATTACCCTGTTTGGAAACAGGTATTGGTTGATGACAAGAAGGGCATTTGGATGCAGAAAATCTGCCTCAAAGAATTCTCTCTGACTCCTGCAAACATGGAAATGATATTAAAAACTATGATAGATATACAGTTGTGTGTGTGTGTATATGAGAGAGAGAGAGAGAGAGAGAGAGAGAGAGAGAGAGAGATTGATTGATTTAACTATTGATATATGAGTCTCTTTTTACAGTTATATAAAGCAGATACATAAACACATGAACATTATATAACCATACATACAAACACCAATCTTTCTTTGAAAAAAAAAGAAAAAAAGAAAAACCCTCCTAAAACACCACCTGAAACACCATCAAACTGTACACAATAGCAAGCAATACTATATGCACTATCAAATGCTTCCAAAACTGCAGCAGATGTTTCAGTTACAAACTTCAGTAAACATTCAGACAACAATTTTCTGTTTTTGTGTTTTGATTTCTGTCATTTTTTTAATACTTCAGCAATAATGAAGAAATAGAAAGAATGGTCGAGGGAGAAGGAGAAATACAGAGCAAGTAGTTAATATCTGTGAAGTTACTTTATATAATCTATAAACAGAATTAGGAGAGGATTAAACATTTTTTAACATGTGTATTTTAGTGTCATCAACAGATTTTAGTTAGCAATCAGGCTTTATATATTTTCTAAGTTAAATTTCCCAGATTGTGTTTTATCAGCATTGCAAGAAGCAATTTGTTGTATAAAATTCAGCAATCTTAATTGTATAAAAATTCAGTAATTCCACCTGGAATTTTTTAATACCCATTCTAAAATGTTAAGATTTGATCATGAGAAATATTGTACAGAAGACCACTTCCATATTTGAAGAGCCCCAAGAAAGTACAGCAGCTCAGTTCATCAGTGTTTGTGTCAGCCACACACACACACACTGTGTGTTGGCAGTGTTCAATGGCTTGTTTTGTGATTATTCATGATTTCAGGTTATTGGGAAGTTTGTGGCAGTAGAAAAGTTAGAGCTTGAAGTTTTGCTGATTTATCTTTGAATAAAAGCAATCATTTGCATGTTCAGTATCAAATGTTTAGATGTCAGGATATGGTCTACCTACAGAAAAATTCTAGGTATTTGAAGTTTAAACATGAACATTATTTGAATTAGAATTCAAATTGCATTCCTGTTCCTTCGGTCAACTTCACAGGGCCAGAGAAAACACTGATCAACAGTGACCACACAACATTTTAAAGTTGGTTCTCAAAGGTAATTGTCTCTCAATAATTGGGTACCACTGTATTTTGGGAATATATTTAGCTAATCCCACACATAACTGCTTTTCTTCCAAAATATTATAACAAACAACTAGCCCCCTTACTGGTGGTATCTAAAAAGCACCCAATACACTCCTGGAATGGTTGGCATTAGGAAGGACATCCAGCTGTAGAAACCTCGCCAGATCAGATTGACGCCTAGTACAGCCTCCTGGCTTGCCAGTCCTCAGTCAAACTGTCCAACCTATGCCAGCATGGAAAGTGAGCGTTAAAAGATGATATATATATATATATATATATATATATATATAGCTTCCACATAGTGTCTCTTGACCAAATTCACTCACAAAGCATTGGTTATCCCAGGGCTATAGTAGAAGACACTTGTCCACGGTGTCATGCAGAGGGACTGAACTTGAAACCAAGTGACTGCAAAGCAAGCTTCTTAGCCACACAGCCATATCTGCACATATGAATAAACAGACGTAAGCTATACAGCCCATTTGATATTATTTTCATACATTACTAATTCATTTAATCTTTAATCCATTCAGTCATCTAAACTGTAGGCTGTTCATTATTTCCTCTTTACTCTAATAACGTGAATGTTATTTTTCAGGGTTATTCAAAAATTAATTCTTCTGTTTATTGACATTCACTAATGTTAGAAATATGATTATAGCTTGTTATATATATGTGTGCATGTGTCTGCATGTTGGTTTACATTTGCACTTCAGCTGAAAATCATTGATATATAAGGTGACATTGTCATTTCCCCTGCCAATAAATTGTTCATTTGCTTTGCACCTTGAAAAACCTATGGAATAGAAGATTCCTTGCTTGTAAAAAGCATGATTTGGCAACTGGAAAGGCATCCAACTGTAAAAGCAATACTCAACAGCATATTTGTCTAACTCATGCTAGCATGGAAAATTGTACATAAAATTGAATGAATAGAAACAGCTTTTCATTATAACAATAAATCACAAATTTTATAGCTATGAAAATTCCTTAAATGCTATAATGCTCTTAAGAAAGAAACAAGATGCCCTTATTTTATTCTTCTATATACTGTTATAGATTGAGTCTGTATGTTAACTTGTGTCTTTTTCTTATATGTAAATAAACCTAACAAAGCAGATCAATATTGATTGCTCAATAGAAGATGTATAATCTTCAGCATTAGCACAAACATAAACTGTGTTTTATGGCTAGATAATAAAGAAAAAATAAAATTGTAAAATATAAATGCAACTGTATATTTCTTTTTGTCATACAGATACAAACTTTATAAAATGGTTACTAAAATAATATGTTCATCTTAAGCAAGAAGCAAGCAGAAATAACTGATATACAATGGAAGATTGATAAAAGTTTTATTTTCTGCAGTTGCATGGGTCCGATAGTAATTGCAAGCAGCTTTCTATTCATAATATTTACATCAGGATGTGCTTCTTAATGGCTAACTATTAAACTATAAAGTAGCAGCGGAACCTGTTTCATACAGATTAAACAGAGGCAACAAATATGTGCACCTTGTTCAGTGACTCAGCACAATGGCTCTAATAAGAGGGAAACTCCTGACCATATGGTTAGTAACACTTTAATCTCATAGCTTAACAACAGAAGACTGAGATCTAAAATGTTGAGTCTGTTTTATGTTCTATTCATATCCTCAGAAGATGTTATCTATATAAATAAAATAAAGTAACACAAAGTGTTTAACAACAAATATGATATTTCTGCATAAAGAATCAACAATATTTATTCATGAAACAGTCAATGATTATGAGATTGATGTTCTTTTCTTGTTATATTGATCAAGATTAAAAAATAAAAACAAAACATTTGTTGCTGGAGAGACATGTGTTAGAACATGTTCCATATGATACTGAAGATCTATAAACTTTTTTTTCTTTCCCCATCCAACGTTTTAAGCTAAGAATATTGAAAATTTAATCACCTCATGTTTGAAGTTCAGGAAACATTTACATTTTTTATTCTATTTAAATTCCTTAATCTATATTTAAAATTTTCAAATTTTGTGGTTAAATTTTTCCTTGAAGCATTGTTTTTACAATTCCATTTCACTTGTCAACCCCAAATAATCTCTTGATATTTTCCTCTTCTCCCTTTTCAAAATTTATATGTACAAGTGTAGGTGCATATTATTAACCTACAAAATCATTATCAAACAAACTTTCCATTCTGTGTACTTACAACTTGTCAACTAAAGTATCACCTAGCATACTCCTTTTTTCTCATAAATAATGGCTGACTAAACAATTTTATAATTTTTCTATAAAGGAAGTTTTCTCATACTGACAAGTAACATACTTTTGGACAAAGTCTATCCTTATATATTTGTATGCATAATATTTGTGTATGTACATACACACACACACACACACAATTGTTGCCTTTTAATGCAAAGATGAAAGTGAATCTATCTAGAAAGACAAGAGGGTATATTAGAGAATTTGCTCTGACTCCACTTCTTCCTGATCCTGTTACTCTTTCTCTACTAGCCTCTACCTCAACAATAAATCTCTTCCCTTCATACCTAATCCAGCTTCATCACTCTGTCCTATTCTCTTTCAGTTTGTGAGTGACATGTCCTCACTAGTACTGAGGACATGAAAAGAGCACCCAGCACATACTGTAAAATGGTTGGTGAACTGAGCAGAAATAATGTAAGGTTGTAAGGACTTTTTAATCTTGCAAAAGTAAAGACAACTTCTAAAAGGTTGGCGCTACATAAAAATGCACCCAGTAAACTCTGTGTGAAGTGGTTGGGACGAGCATCCAGCTGTAGAAACTAGAAACCATGACAAAAACTGTGACACTGAAGCAATATACAGTCCTCTAACCTGTTGAATTGGTCACCCCACGCCAGCATGGCAAGCAGATGCTGATGTACACAGATTAAGCACAATGTAGCCAAATTATCTTGACTCTACACTAATTTTCATCTTAAAATTAATAAGAAAACCTTAATAAAGGAATGTGTAAGAGAATAAAGGCACTTGTGCTGGTGACACATAAAAGACACCCACTACACCCTTGGAAGAGCATCCAGCTGTAGAAACCAAGCCAAAATCAAACTAGCAACAATGGGAACTGAAAAAATTGATGATATTGACCGGTTAGAAATATAACTATATGGGATCACAGGATCATGCAGTGGCTCTTCAGGAAAAGAATGATATTGAGCCACTGATAACATTATAATGATTAACATGTGCTTTGAGGAAGAGTATTTAAAAGCTATTTAATCAATTGACACTAACAGCCTTTCCATTTAAATCCAGGCTATATTCCTTCCTGTTTGCACAAATCAGAGAACAAAGCATCTGCAGACAATTCGTCCATATCATTCTTAAAGAACTATTTGTCCAACCCCATAAAATGGATTTACTTACTAGCTCTGTCTGCCAAGTGATTTTTCAGTTGGAAATAATTCACAAGCACTGCAAATATTCATCAAACTTTCTAACTGATGGAATGTAACCATTTAATACTGCTCTTTCAGCTGCACCATTTGATTTTGAATAACAAGCAGGACCTTCAACTTTGTTGTAATCTAGTCAGTTTAACCAACCATTTTCTGAGCTTCTACTGAAATATAAAAACAGCTTCCGTCCAAGCAGTGGCTCAGTCAACGATAATCAACACATTCCCAACATTTTGTAATCTTTCCAAAGGCCATGATTCAAGGCACTCATCAGCACAAGAGGTATCTCAAGCTGTGACAAGCACTTCAGTATCTCAACAAAGATTAAGCCACTAACACAAACCCTTGCTTTCTTTAGTGGTTCTTTTTTTTTTTTTGCTTATGAGTATGTATCATGAATTGTGAAGAAAAAAAAACTTTTGTAAGATAAGGTTTAAAAACAAATAGCTGTTTTTATTAAAGATAAAATAATGTTCAACAATCAGTTTAGAAGAATGACTGGCAAATTGTTATTCTGAAAGTGTTAGTATAGACCAGTCTTTTTTAGTAATGTGTTTCTTTAACCAGACATAAAGGCATATATGTTAAACTGATTTTTTTTACATTTTCAACTTGTTTGAGCATAAGCAAAAATTAATTCATTATCGTGCAGGTGGCACGTAAAAAACACAACTTGAGCGTGGCCATTGCCAGTACCACCTGACTGACCCTCGTGCCAGTGGCACGTAAAAGCACCCACTACACTCTCGGAGTGGTTGGTGTTAGGAAGGGCATCCAGCTGTAGAAACTCTGCCAAATCAGATTGGAGCCTGGTGTAGCCATCTGGTTTCACCAGTCCTCAGTCAAATCGTCCAACCCATGCTAGCATGGAAAGCGGACGTTAAACGACGATGATGATGATGATGATGATGATGATGTTTTATGTTAGAATGTAAAGCAGTTTTAAAGAACCCTGTATCACATTGTATCTTATATACTTAGTCTGTAATGCCCTTGTTATGCTAACTGTTGTGCTTTGCATGCTTGCACATGGTCAGTTAAATATTTCAGGTCATTAACAGTTCAATGTAAGGAATAGTCTTTAGTGTGCCACTTTTATGATGTTAGTGAAATATAGTTATAGATGTTAGAAGACAGGATCTTCTTCACTGTTATGGACTTATGGTAAAAATGACAATTGGTGATAAAAATTTACAACTCAAATAATCAGCTAACAATTGTAGAATGAAGATTAAAAGGTAATGGGTAAAGACCCCCTTCGGTCATGAATGACCATAAGATTACACTTGGAAAGTTACCTTCCGAGGCACAAGTCCGAGCAAGGTTGTTTCTGGAAGACCAGCAATTGCCCATGCATACCAGCCACCTCTCTCCATGCCACTGGTGCTATCCAAGGGAAAGGCAATGGCTGATATAGTTTGGTACCAATGACGTTGCAACTCATTTCTACAGCTGAGTGAACTAGAGCAATGTAAAATAAAGTATCTTGCTCAAGAACACAACACACAGCCTGGTCCAGGAATTGAACTCACTACCTCATGATTGTGAGCTCAATGCTCTAACCACTGAGCCATGCGCCTTCACTAGGATGAAGATTAATGAAGACTGAAATCTTGAAAATGATGAGGAAGCAGAAACATGGCTAATACAGCTTAGCTTAAGCTTGCACTAGTTAAGCCAAAACTTTGTGTTATGAGGCATCAATGCTATATTAAAAATATAACTAAACCTTAAAAAAGATTTATTATCATAGACAAGTTAAGAGTTTTGGATCAAAAGAAAAAAAATCAAAACAACTAATTAATTTCCTAAGCTAAGGTTTATTGTGCATAATTTTTTTTTATGTGAACTGTTATCAACAAAGACACAGAAGCAGGATTTACTAAATTGGGTTATTAAGAGAAAAATTAAGATGCCTGATTGTGTAAGAACTTCAACTAAAGTGTCAATCTCAGATCTAGTTAGACTTATTGCAGTCAGAGAGAGTATTTGTTCTTTGATCAGCAACACAGCCAAGTTCCAATACTGAAGTATTGTGTCCAACTAGTGAGGACTCTTGTTAAGGAAAATTTAGGTGCAAGCATGGTTGTGTGGTTAAGAAGCTCACTTGGCAACCACATGATTTTGGGTTTAGTCCCACTGCATAGCACCTTGGACAAGTGTCTTCTACTATATCCTTGGGCTGACCGATTCCTTGTGAGTGAATTTGTGAAATGGAAACTCTGTGAGAACCTGTTCTGTGTGTGAGTGTGTGAATGTTCCATACTATCAACTCATGTGCTTTGGTCTTGTCTTTAATTTTCTTTCTTCTATACATCAATAATTTTCCTTGCAGTCATGTCCAACAACACCCACTCTTACACAGATAATACCTTTCATTCTACCCTAATCAAACATCAGCCACATGCAACCTAGATGTCACACATCTAACTTGCACTGATTTCATGAATGGAGCACCCTTTAATGAAGCCAATCTTGAGTCTTTCAACAGCACACAATTAGAACCCTCACAGTTCAATTATCACTTCAGAGCTTTTCTAGTGAAAGTACAAGTAAGACCACATCTCAAACACTGGCCCTTTCCCTCAGAACCAGAAAATATTTCTTCCCCAACAATTACTAACAGTCAACAAAGTTCGGATGAGATCCATGATGGAGTAATTTTCCCCAAATCAAGGATGACACTGCAGATGCACACACAAACATCACAAATCCAGATGCCACTCACATTTCTGTTGAGTAGCATCACAAAAAGCTACTCAACAAATTGGGATAAAATTATACACTCCAGCCTCTGACCTAGAGGCAAGTTCCCTCTCTTATAGCCTTTTTTTTATCACTGTTATAATGGTTGCTACCTCCACCACTTTGGCACTAACAACTCACTTGTCTCTCTTCTACGCTTTCTCACAGCCACGTACAAACCAATACTCCCAGTTCTTTCTCCCACAAAATTAGTCCTTTAGAATTCCCTCTGTACTTATTCTTTCCTGCAGGTGTTGACTTGCAATAGTTTAAGCAAAATATTAATGGCATCAATCTCATTAGTGAGAGAAAAAAAAATTATAATCAAAGGAATTAATGATATAATTTTTAGGATGACATTTATCTTTGCAGCAATCCAAAATAAATTTCATAGGAATGAATATTTCGAAAGGAGGGGATCAAACCATCCTTCACACAATTTAATGAACAAGATCCAATGGATTAGTGTTCCTAAATTGAAAGAAAAAATTGAGAACTAATTAGCAGTTTAGCTGCTTTTTCAGCAAAAAGGAATGTCTTTACTATGAGAACACTGCAACAGTTTAAACACAATATTAAAAGCAGCAAACTCATGGAGAAATAACTTTACTGTTGATACTTCTCCTTTTAAAGGAACGATGCCTCAAAATGGAAAACCTGTAGCATATGTTAGTAGTCAGACATTTGGAGCAATATTGAACATGATATATGGTGGTATAGTGTGCAGACAGAATGGGACCTGTTCTAGTGGGGAAATTTTTCACTGGAGATTGACTGCTATTACGTCAAAGGACCTTGATAATTCCAGATTAACTGGGACAGACTTCATATTATCACAATATGATTTCAAAATCATTCACATGCCTGGTTAAAGCATAAATCATATTGATGTTCTTAGTAAACTAAAGCAAGATTCAGATCAGTTTATTTTATGTTTATGATAATTACATAAGTCCACAACAGCAACTTCAAAGTTTTAGATACTTGTTATATCTGAGTTATCATACATAATTCATCATTACCCAAGCATTGTATTATAAAATGGTCCTGACATTGAATTGGCATTTACTTTAAATATTCCTGCAATGTCACAGTAACATTAGCATGACAATGATATCACAGACTAGATAGATAGTGTACAGATGTTGACTGGATATCTTTACATATTAATAGTATACAGAAAACAAGCAACTATCTGGAATGCTATAAAACATTGCTGGACCTTTGGCTTGATATGTTAGACTGGCCTTGCCTGTACTTTGTTAATTTGGGTTTGGATGCAGAAAATGTGTTGGAGACACCTACAGCTTTCAACAAGCCACAAAATAACCAAAAGTATAGTAATTATCTATGTAATTTTTAGTTGTAATACAATAAATGGTACCAACAAAACTGTAATAAAACCTTTTAATGTTATCTAAAATACTCTTACAGTTATGGCTTCTTCTTCATCCAATGTTGGAACACAGTTCATATATTCAGTACTTCTTTTTGCTTAATTTTTATTTAAAAGTCAAAGTATCTAACATACTGTTCTAATTTGCTAACACCCATTCTTTTTAAGAGAGTATCAACATTTTGTGTCAAGTTATTTATTTGAAATTACTTCTACACATGATTTTACAGCAACAGGTTTGTAATATTTGTCTGACCTATTTAATTAATCATAATATTCCTAAATATTATGCAACATATTTGCAGGTATGGCCATATGGTTAAGATTTTGTTTCACAACTATCTGGTTTGAGGTTTGATCCTACAGTGTAGCACCTTGGGCAAATGTCTTCTACAATACCTTCAGGCTTGATCAAAACCTCATGAGTGAAATTTGGCACACAGAAACTATGTGGAAGACTGACAATGGGACCGTTCCTTTCTTGGACGAAAACTTAATCCACTGTCCAATTTAACACTACTACCTTGTATACCTTTAGTGAGGTCCACTGTTACAAGTATTTGGTACAAATCTCCAGTCAGAAGATAACTTCTTTCATCCATCCCACCACAGACGCTACTCTTCCTTCATTAACTAAGCCATTAAGAAGAAAAAAAATCATTTCTAATTTAAAGGATTTGTCATCTTCGTGGGATTCAATTAATAAACTACAGATTCTCCACATTATCGTGCAGTTCAATAATGTGAAACACACACACACACATATATATATATATATATGGGAAAATACCTTTCACATTACGGAACTCACTGTTTTTTTTTTTAATTTTAAGAAAGCAATTTTTCTATAATGTAAGGGAAACCTGTAAAAATAGCTACAAAATCACTAGCGTCACCGACTAGATAAATGTCGACATCAAGTTATCTTCACGATACATTTATTTTAAAATTATGAGGTTTAGCCATGACATCGTATCCGTTTAGGTAGTGTATATAGAGACACATTATCCAATGTGCACTTTGGTAATTTACCTGTTAACCAGAGAGAGGCGACCCGTGACAAGAAGTAGGTGATATAGATACAAAAAAACAAAACAAAACAACCTTCCATGTAGATTTATGCTTGTGACTGAAGCCTGCTAGGAAAAGCATATTTCCAATGAAAATTCACCGGTGATTACAAAGCTGTGGCTTCACTAGTTGAAGCCGGTTCAATTCACCCCCAGGTGTACACCGACGTGAATACAAATATATTTATATGTAGAGTTGGTAACTTCTTTAAAAAAAATACCTAGCACAACCAAAAGATAAATCTTGGGACGCTTTCACATTTCGTCTCATTTCAACTGAATCCTATGACGCCAACATGCTTAACAAAGCAACTAAAGTTGGTCTTGTGAATAAAGAATAATAACGATTCCACGTATCGCTAATTGGTCATCACAACACAAAAGACTTTATTAAAAAACAAAAAAGAGGCGTCTCAACAAAAGCTCCGTTTCAACCATCATAATCCTATCGTCTTAACCACTCTACATAATGAGCTTTTTTTTTTTTTTTTTTCAAGTATCAACTAGAATATTATTGATAAAACATACGTTTCGCTATTTATATTAAAACAGATTTATATATCAAATGCATTAAAAAAAGAAAACTAGTTTATGCTTTTAAGTTGAAACGTTTTTTGTGTAAACATGTCTAGTACAATCTGTTCTATACCATTTGAACTCTGCATGATTCTTGTCTTTTTATTACAGTAATGATTTTCGTTATAATAAAATATATAAACCCTAAATGTAACTTATTTTGTGAGGTTCAACATATGGAGGGATTAAAAAGGTAAAATGGGTACGATACTTATATACATGTATGAAAAAGATTTATCAAAAAAGATCCACAATACCAAATTGCAATCGCGTTTAGATTAACATTTTGTCTCTTGATTCAGCATGAATTGACGATATATAAATATAATTTCATTCAATAACGATAAGGAAGATTAAAACCAATGCTGTTAATGAGCATTTCCCCCCCATTTATTTCGTGTCTGTATTATTTCAGAGAAGGATCTTTCAAATAAATTTTTTGCTATCTCTATACAACCACTACTATCACATAATTATTTCAGTGTAAGATTCATATATTTAATTGTTACAGCAGTGAGATCGTCAAAAATATAGAAATATGTATATTAAAAAGAAGGGGCGGGTGAACTGTAAACAAGACAATAAGTAACGAAATCAGTAAGCCCACAATAAGCGCTTATTGATGAGGTGGGCACCAAAATTATATTTATATATCACCATTATCCACGTCAAAAAAATTATACAGAATACCAACCTGCATTAATTTTATAAAATAACCAAACAGAAGCAACAACAAAATAATGATTGTAACGACAAAATATATCCAAAGATGATTTTAAAAGAGAAGCCGTTTATTTTAATACATTTATCCAAGTAACCGAGCAGACAGGGAACATCAATGCATTTTCTTGTGCATTTACACATACAAAATAAGATGCAATGGAAAAGTTTATAAAAGCCAAATATTTGAGCATCCTTCTATAAAGGAATTCAATTGTAATAGCATAATGATTGAGTGTAAAAATCGCATCGCAGCTTAATATTTGTAAATGCCCAAAAGTAAGGTCATGTTGCCCTCAGTTAATCGTATCAAAATAAGAATTGACGGTACTTACCAGGGATCGAATTCATGTATAATACTTTCGAATCGAATAACTGAGAAAAGCCTGGAACTGAAACCGGCAAGCCAGGCTAATGCTAGGATAAAAAATGTCAAAAGACTTTTCCAACCTCTAGGATTCCAGATCGCAGTGCGGATATCTGTTTTCACCACACCGGTATCCGCCATATTTCTCACACTGGTTAACTAGTAACCGTAACGTAACAAACAGTTAGATTCATGTAAATACGGATGTTCAAAAAGAACTAAATTTATTCACAAAAATAACGCAACGACAATATTAAATACATTCCCTATATTTTGAACATAACATTTATAGCTCAAATTTAAGCCTGTAAAAGGATTTAACTTATCTTGTATGAATTTTAATAATATTCGAAATAAAACAGTGGCTGTTGCAAAGAAGTGCGAGCATTATTTGTATACCATAGTTATGCTACACTCTCGTTTTAGTGATCGTTCGTTTTCGTAAACTTGACTTTACATCGCCACGTCCGGAAATTTAACCAATCACAATTGACCAGGTGGAAGCTGAAACTAACATTCAAATAATAATGTTTCGTATACAACAGACACAGGTCTGCACATTTCCTGGGTGTGTACATTCAATTAGACTTCGACCCAGGATCTAGGTAGAGCCGAGTTGGTTTCGCCAGCATTTGAACCCAAACATAAAGCAGCGTGACTTAAATACTGCCCGACATTTAATTCATCACTCTACCATATCAGCCCCCTCACCTTATTTGTCGTAATATAATAATTAAATAAAAATACATCATTTATTTATTTTATTAGAAACACGTTTTTAGATTTATAAAGCAAAGCTAACAAAAATTATGGGAGTTCATTCCACCGTATTAAAGTAGGAAACGGGCAATTAAGTAAAAGCAATGTTTCTGCTAAGGACACATCATGCTTATTGAAAAAATATCATAACCCAGAGTTTTGAGGGTCATCAATATTATTAACTAAATATCGAAGCAGCGAGTTGACAGCATTGTTAGCGCGCCGGACAAAATGCTTGGCGGCAAAGAAGGAAGAATAAAAAAATAAAAAAAACTTCACGTTTTGAGTTCAAATTCCGTCGAGGGTGCAGTTGGAAAGGGAGATAAAATAGTGGTAATAAAGTATCAGGGTGGATCCTGAAGGATCAAGGAAGAGAAGAGGGGTAAAGTGATGACTGAAAAACAGGGAGGGAGAGGGTGAAAAAGCTGTAAGATAGTAAGGGATGATTAAAGACGGGGAAGGGTGAAGAAAAAAGTATTATGAAGAACAAGGGTTGAAGAGCGGTTCATGATAAAACGGTGTAGGGCCGGTCGGAAAGAGTAGGTGATGATTGTAGAGAACGTGTTGGGTTCAGGTGTAGAAGAAGTGAATGGTGGACAGGTATGAAGTGAATATTTTAAAAACATACGAGCTTATAGGTTCGTGTTTTAAATTAATATTGTTCATTCTGAAAGCTAAAAGGGTTGAAGAAAGCAAAAATTTTGAAAACAATTATATCTTTTATCTATATTTTTTTTACTTGTTTCAGTTATTGGACTGCGGCTACGCTGGGGCACCACCCTCAAGGGTTTAGTCGAACAAATCGACCCTAGGCCTTATTATTTTTGAAGTCTAGTACTTTTTCTATCGGACTGTTTGTCGAACCGCTAGTTACGTGGACGTAAACAAATCGCCATCGGTTATCAAGTGGTGGTTGTGGAAACACACACACACGACAGGCTTCTTTCAGTTTCCGTCAGTTTACAAATCCCCTCACAAGGCTTTGGTCGGTCTGAGGCTATAGTAGAAGACACCTACCCAAGGTGCTACGTAGTGGGACTGAACCCGGAACCATGCCGTTGAAAAACAAGCTTCTTACCACACAACCACGCCTGTGCCTATAAACAATTATTCTTTTATATGTTTTAACCCTAAGGCTGTGGCCATGCTGGAGCACCAAGCAATTATATAAAAAACAAACAGGAAAATAACCATACTAATAATCCTTTCTATTATAGGCGCAAGACCTGAAATTTTGTGGACAGAGACCAGTCGATTACATCAACTGGCACTTATTTTATTGACCCTGAAAGGTCAAAAGGCGAAGTTGACTTAGAATTTGAACTCAAAATGTAAAGAAGGACAAAATGCCTCTGCTACACCTCTAAGCACCCTGTCTGATTCATTTGCAATGATAATATTATTATTATTCTGCCAGCTTGCAGCTGGCAAATTAATGTTAATAACTATCCTTTCTACTATAGGTGCAAGGTCTGAAACTCTGGGGCAGGGGCTAGTCGATTATATTGACCTCAGTGCATAACTGGTACTTATTTTATCGATGCCCAAAGAGATGAAAGGCAAAGTCAATCTTTGCAGAACTTGAACTCAGAACATAGGGACAGTTGAAATGCCGTTATACATTTTGCCCGGTGTGCTAATGATTCTGCCAGCTTGATGCCTTAATCTAGTAGCAGCAGCAGTAGTAGTAGTAGTAGTAGTCATCATCATCCTCGTGTAATGTCTGCCATCAATGCTGGCATGGGTAGGATGGTTTGACAGGAGCCAGTCAGGCAGAAGCCTGCACCAGACTTCTGTGACTGTTTTGGCAGGATTTTTACAGCTGGATGCCCTTCCTAGCACTAACCACTCAGCAGAGTGAACTTGGTGCTTTTTACGTGGCACAAGCACAAGCGAGGTCAGTTTTGGCAAGGTTTTTACAGCTGGATACCCTTCCAAATGCCAACCACTTTACAATGTAGACTGGATGCTTTTTAAGTGGCACCTTCACTGACAGGGTCACCAAGTAACTAGCAAGAGAAGAATCTTTTGAGTGAGGTTAAGGCATTGGGGGAGGTGATCTTTTGAGACCAAGACAGAAACTGGTGTCTTGCTGTAGAGGAAGTACAAGGTTACCCAGCCAGAGAGAGAGAGAGAGAAAATGAAGACAGAAACATATACTACCCAACCTGAGGGAAGTGCAAGAGAAAGAGAGTGAGTGGGAGACTGCAGGATAGAGATGGTGGCAAAGTGCCAGGCATACTCACAAGGGCTCGGGATCACAATATAATGGGATGGTTGAGTAAAGGAAGAGAGAGATATAGATGGTGGCAAGTACCAGGGCATACCCTTGAGGTTTGAAGGTCATAATATAAGTGGCAGGATATTGTGAAAGAAGCATGATTAGAAGGTGCAGAGGGGGAAAGTGAGTGGTGAAAACATGGGTATATATAGAGTGGGGGTGGCGGGGCTAACGGATAGCAATGATAGAGAGAAACAGGGCTGTGAGGACAGGATTGGGGAGTGAGAGGTAGCCATGGTATATGAAGGAGTAAATGTGAGGAACACAAGAGATGTAGATTGGTTTGTTGGGCTAGGGTGTGTGAAAAGTTTTCTTGTTATGTGTGGGTGGAACAGAGAGGTTAGGGGCTAGTGGATAGCAATGATACAGTGAGACAGGGCATGTGGGTCGAAAACACAGGTCGAGGGCAAGCGGATAGTAATGATACAGTGAGACAGGGCCAAGAGGACAAGATTGGGGAGTGGGAGGTAAGTATGGTGCATGAAATGGAAATGCAAGGAAGAGAAGAGATGTAATTTAGTTTGTTGTGGTAGGGTGTGTGAAAAATTTTCTTGTTAAGTGTAGGTGGGACACACAGTACATCTAGAACTCAGTTTCGCTGATGTGGGCGAATTTTAGCAAAACATATTAAGTAACGCTAATAATAAATCAAGAAACATAAAAATAAACACGCTTTTGATGGTTTTATAGATATAGGTGCAGGAGTGGCTGTGTGGTAAGTAGCTTGCTTACCAACCACATGGTTCCGGGATCAGTCCCACTGCGTGGCACCTTGGGCATGTGTCTTCTACTATAGCCTCGGGCCGACCAAAGCCTTGGAAGCCCGTCGTATATATGTATATATATATATATAAAATATATAGTTTTAGGGAAAATAACCAATTTTCAAGAACTCATCGATGAAAATCCACTATCACATATAGAAAAATTAATAATTAAAAGCACAATAAATGAGTATAATATAAAGTAAAGTAAATATCATAAGATAAATATTATTATTATATTATATTTATCTTATGATATTTACTTTACTTTATATTATACTCATTTATTGTGCTTTTAATTATTAA
>NC_068984.1:25768374-25770968 GCF_001194135.2 Octopus bimaculoides
ATATATACTTTATCTATAAGGCTCAATTTAATTTTAATTTTTTATAAATTGATTTTAATTGAATTTTTTACCTGTAATTTTGGATTTTGTCCCTAATATTATTATATATATATATATATATATATATGTGTGTGTGTGTGTGTGTGTGTGTGTGTGTGTCTGTGTTTGTCCCCCCCACCATCGCTTGACAACCGATGCTGGTATGTTTACGTCCCTGTAATGTAGCGGTTCGGCAAAAAGTGATCGATAGAATAAGTACTAGGCTTCCAAAGAATAAGTCCTGGGGTCGATTTGCTCGACTAAAGGCAGTGCTCCAGCATGGCCACAGTCAAATGACTGAAACAATTAAAAGAGTAAAAGAGTATTTCAAAATTATGATGCTATGATACTAGGTGTTTCCATTATTTTGTTTAGCTCCTGTATATAATGAATAAAATAAAAGTTGACAATTTTTTTTATCTTATATTTATTTTGTAAACAAATAATACAATATTTCATAAGCATTTTATGTTTCTTTCTTTTCTGGAAACTCGCCACATACCGGCAGCTGATGGCTTGTGGACTGGCACTGGTCTGCGGGCTTTGAGTAGCACTGCTCTAAATGCAGAAGTAATTATAATGATGATGATGATTTCAAACTTTGGCACAAGGCCAGCAAGTTTTGGGGGAGGGAATGGGTTGACTATATTGACCCCAGCGTTCAACTGGTACTTATTTTATTGACCCCAAAAGGATGAAAGGCAAAGTCGACCTCAGTGGGATTTGAACTCTGAATGTTAAGACGGATGAAGTGCCACTAAGCATTTTGTCTGGCATGCTAACAATTCTGCCAATTTACAATAATAATAATAATAATAATAATAATAATTATTATTATTATTATTATTATTATTATTATTATTATTATTATCATTATTATTATAGTTTCTAATCGACCCCAGGACTTATTCTTTGGAAGCCTAGTACTTATTCTATCGGTCTCTTTTGCCGAACCGCTAAGTTACGGGGACGTAAACACACCACCATCGGTTGTCAAGCGATGTTGGGGGATAAACACAGACACACATACATATACCCACACATACATATACATATATATACGACGAGTTTCTTTCAGTTTCCATCTACCAAATCCACTCACAAGGCTTTGGTCGGCCCGAGGCTATAGTAGAAGACACTTGCCCAAGGTGCCACGCAGTGGGACTGAACCCGGAACCATGTGGTTGGTAAGCAAGCTACTTACCACACAGCCACTCCTGCACCTATGCAGATGTTAAATGATGATGATGATGACGACGACAATGATGACGAGTTTTTTGTGGCAAATAGATCCAAATTTGAGTACAGGACTAAATAAATCTCCAGGGATCCTGCTCCTTGGCATAGAGGCTCCCTCATTAGCTTTCATAGAGAGAAGTATAATTCATTGCTCTAAGTGGCAGAAACACTATATTTGAAGAGTTTAACTGGCAGTGATGAGCTAAAAATCTCAATAGGATAAGTCTACGAAGGAATAAAGCAGCCAAAATCCTATAAATAATTTTTTATGACTTAAAGTAATGTCAGTAAGTTGTAAAATATTTATTTTATTGCAGCACGCTGCATTATATTACAATTACTGACATCACTGGATTTGCATGTTTCTTTCCAATGATATTCTGCTGTTTGTGTACCTGAGATAACTAAATGATTTAAACACATCGTTTTTGTCATCAACTTCTAGCTTTTTCCAGAAATTTTATCACAATATGAACCAGAAATATGTGCAAAATATGAAGCAGAAATTGGCAGTAATCACAATCAAGCTTTGACAAAAAATACTTTTAAGTCATTTAACAATGTATCTCAAAGTGAAAACAACTCTAAATAACTGTTTCAAATTTTGACACCAGGTCAGCAATTTTAGGAAGAAGAGGAAGAGGAGGCCAGTCAGTTACATAGACCTCAGTACTCAGATGGTACTTTAATTATATTGACTCTGAAAGGATGAAAAGCAAAGTTGATTTTAGTAGTGTTTAAACTCAACCACTTAGACGGACATAAAGCTGAAGGCTACAAGTAGAACTTGAATCTTGTTATTTTTCTTTGTATATGTGCCTTGTGAAGGCGCATGGCTTAGAGGTTTGGGTAATTGATTCACGATCACAAAGTCATGAGTTCAATTCCTGGTGGTGCATCATGTCACTCCACTAAGCTGGCAAAAATTAATTGTGCCTGTAATTAACATTGAATCTCCCAGAGAACTATGTTAAGGGTCCGCTTGTCTGTGGAGTGCTCAGTCACTTGCATGCTAATTTCACGAGCTAGCTGTTCCATTGATCAGATCAACTGGAACCCTCGTCGTAACTGACAGAACACCAATTTTTTTTTTTAATGTGCCCTATAAGTAGGGCATTCATTAACACATAAAACTTCATTTACAGCATGCAAGTATCTAGAAAGTAAATACTTTGTTGCTTTTATAATTAAAGCTTCTGTCAATATTGAAAATTAAAACATGTTCTTTTGCACATTCCATATGTTTGTGCATGTATGAGCATGTGCGTATGTTTGTGTCTTATACACATACACACACACGTATATGTATATATATA
>NC_068984.1:25771826-25773122 GCF_001194135.2 Octopus bimaculoides
ATATATATATATATATATAAATATGTATGTATGTATGTATATCATCCTTATCACTCATAAATATTCGCTTTCCATGTTTGCCTGAAAATATATACATTAATTTAATGAATGATACAGAAGTCACATGAACAGAAGTCACGTAATCACTATACAGCTAATGAAGATGGTTACGTGACTCCTTTTGTCATTCTTTAATTAATAATATATTCTGTGCTCAGCTAATGCTTTACCTTAAAATATATGTATACTGAGTTGTAATTTTTGATTTTTAATATTGTTAGGCCTAAGTGAAATCATAATATATATATATATATATATATATATATATACTCTAATCTTATTTAGCATGTGGTAACAGCAGAGGTAAGTCTATATTCTTGAGTGGTTATGTGCGTATTAAACATATTAACTACTGTGAATTATTCAAATGGAACACATTGGATTATCTAGATAGTACAATATGCATCATTTGAATGATCTCTAACAATAATATTGGAAACATACATACATACATATATATGTACATACATACAAACATACACACACACACACATATATATAATGGATTCTTCCATCAAAGATGATACAAACGACCTGCACAAATGATTTGTTTATAGTAATCAAATGTTCATGCCTCACATTAGCTTACTCTCTCCATCAAATCGTCGTTGTCTGAACAGGTGCACAGCGTACCACATATCAAATCTTGAAGTGATTGCAAAGCAATGTGAGATGAAGTCTTTTGCTCAAGAACATAATGCACCACCTAGTCTAGGAACTGAAACCATGATCGATAGATTATGAGTACAACACCCTAACCACTAAGCCATGTGCCCTCACACACACACATACACACACACACACACACACACACATCTAGCTATGCAGGTTCCATTAACCCATTCAAAATCCCCTTGTGTTATGTAGTAGCAAGGGATTTGAATGGGTTAATGGAACCTGCATCTATCTGTGCAGATATGTTTGTATATGTATACATACATATATGTATATATACATACACATACATACATACTTCATCATCATCATCATCATCGTTTAACGTCCGCTTTCCATGCTAGCATGGGTTGGACGATTTGATTGAGGACTGGTGAAACCGGATGGCAACACCAGGCTCCAATCTAATTTGGCAGAGTTTCTACAGCTGGATGCCCTTCCTAGCGTCAACCACTCAGAGAGTGTAGTGGGTGCTTTTACGTGTCACCCGCACGAAAATGGCCACACTCGAAATGGTGTCTTTTATGTGCCACCCGCGCAAGAGCCAACTTATATATATAT